>NW_024423156.1:0-15839 GCF_014898765.1 Herpailurus yagouaroundi
TTGGCTATTCGGGGCCTTTTGTGGTTCCATATGAATTTTAGGATTGCTTGTTCTAGCTTCGAGAAGAATGCTGTTGCCATTTTGATTGGGATTGCATTGAATGTGTCGATTGCTTTGGGTAGTATTGACATTTTAACAATATTTATTCTTCCAATCCATGAGCACGGAATGTTTTTCCATTTCTTTATATCTTCTTCAATTTCCTTCATAAGCTTTCTATAGTTTTCAGCATACAGATCTTTTACATCTTTGGTTAGATTTATCCCTAGGTATTTTATGCTTCTTGGTGCAATTGTGAATGGGATCCGTTTCTTTATTTGTCTTTCTGTTGCTTCATTATTAGTGTATAAGAATGCAACTGATTGGGGCGCCTGGGTGGCGCAGGCGGTTAAGCGTCCGACTCCAGCCAGATCACGATCTCGCAGTCCGTGAGTTCGAGCCCCGCGTCAGGCTCTGGGCTGATGGCTCAGAGCCTGGAGCCTGTTTCTGATTCTGTGTCTCCCTCTCTCTCTGCCCCTCCCCTGTTCATGCTCTGTCTCTCTCTGTCCCAAAAATAAATAAACGTTGAAAAAAAAATTAAAAAAAAAAAAGCATGCAACTGATTTCTGTACATTGATTTTGTATCCTGCAACTTTGCTGAATTCATGTAACAGTTCTCGCAGACTTTTGGTGGAGTCTATCGGATTTTCCATGCATAATATCATGTCATCTGCAAAAAGTGAAAGCCTAACTTCATCTTTGCCAATTGATGCCTTTGATTTCCTTTTGTTGTCTGATTGCTGATGCTAGAACTTCCAACACTATGTTAAACAACAGCAGTGAGAGTGAACATCCTTGTTGTGTTCCTGATCTCAGGGAAAAAGATCTCAGTTTTTCCCCATGGAGGATGATGTTAGCTGTGGGCTTTTCATAAATGGCTTTTATGATGTTTAATTATGTTCCTTCTATCCCGACTTTCTCGAAGGTTTTTATTAAGAAAGGATGCTGAATTTTGTCAAATGCTTTTTCTGCATCGATTGACAGGATCATATGGTTCTTATCTTTTCTTTCATTAATGTGATGTATCACATTGATTGATTTGCGAATGTTGAACCAGCCCTGCATCCCAGGAATGAATCCCAGTTGATCATGGTGAATTATTCTTTTTATATGCTGTTGAAGTCGATTTGCTAGTATCTTATTGAGAATTTTTGCATCCATATTCATCAGGGATATTGGCCTAACATTAAAAAAATTTAAAGAAAGGTAGCTTCTCAGTCAAGAACACCACAATTTCAGTATGGTTTCCTGAGTCTTACAGTGGGAGATTTTGGTTGATGGCAATACTAATTTGCTTGTCTCAGGTAAGGTCCTACCAAGTGCAGGAAACACTGAATGGAACCTCTTCTACCCTCTAATCATGTCACTCAAAAACTTGAGCATAATTACCTTAAGTGATTTGTGGAAATAAAAAGCTGCTTTTCACAAGCCAGATCACCTGGATTTCCCATTCAGATGGCTGACACTATTTCTTGTGTGCCACCAGCACCTTTCTGCTACATTGTCCACCTGTTAGAGAATAGTGACCAGGCATGAAATAGTCTAGGTGCATATGTGACAGTGACCACTCTGTGGGCATGCTCCCATAATCAGATTAGTGGTTCCTTCTCTTAGTATTCAATAGAATAACCTGAAGAACTTGCTGGACATATATTCCCAGACTCCACTCCTATATATTTTAATTCAGTAACACCAAGATGAAGCCAATTAACCTCTGATTACAATAAGCACCTCAAGTGATTCTGATGAATCAGCATGGAGCCTGATGTAGGGCTCAATCCCATGACCATGGGATTATGACTTGAGGTGAAATCAAGAGTCAGATTCTCAACTGACTGAGCCACCCAGGCATCCCTGTTATGCACCTCTTCAATGGCAGCAATCCACTGGCCATCTTTCACTCCTACCTCCCAGATCTCCATACAGCCTTTATGAATCTTTTTCTCATTTAACTCATTTTTCTATATCAGCACAGACATAAAGCTATTTTCTTACTGTTTTGAAAGGTCTTTTATATGCTTTACTCAAGGCCAGCAGTTTTTATGATATGTCCCATGGAAATTCAGCATTGTATGAAGCTTTTCTAAGGGATTTTAAATTATTCATAGGAAAAGAAATGTTTTCCTTTGGAGTATACTTTGTTTGGAGACATACAAAATATGCACCATTTCTACCACCTTGAAAAGGGCAAACAGAAAGCTGTTAGACTAGTTGACAACTTTATAATGTATTTATGAATGTCTGCTTAGTTAAAAAAATACTTAAAAACCTGTGATCAGGGTTTTCCTATACAAAACTTCCAAGAAAATTCACAGGTGACAAAAGAGCAAGTCAGATTATATTCTAGGTTCACTGCACACCAGACAGGCTTCCCATAAATCTTCAATTGCTTTGCAGCCATATGCACTCTCCAATCAGAGACAGACTCTAATCTTATTAGAATTAGAGGTTCAGCCCTCATTTTTAATATTTGAAGTATGAGAATTAAAGGCAGAGTAGAGTTTCCAGGAGCCTATATTTTCATTAAATCAAATTCTTCCATGCTTCTGTGCTTCCTGTCTTCAAATGCTTTTCATTCTTTTGTGAGGGTCTGGTCCATTAAGATGTCTGAAATGTGCATCCTTTGGGTGTGCTTAAGTAAAAGCCCTGCATGGCTGGCCTTCCAGAGTCCATCCCCTGTGAATGAAGTTGAATGCACTTGAATGAACAACAATGTATGAATATCTTAAAAAAAACAAAACAAAAAAAAAAAAAAAAACAGTACTGGTGATGGAGTTCAGCTCCATTCCAAGCACTAAACCCTTCCAGATGCAATGGAGCAATCTCCACCAAGTCAATTGGGAAAGCAAATGCAAACCATCCAGCTTTATTTAAACAGCCAGAGAAGGAGAAGAATAAATGCATGCTTATGATGAGCCTTAGTGGGCCTTTAAGAACAAGTCATGCTAAATCAGCAATTATTTATTGAGCACATTCCATATGCAAGACTATTAATGCAAAATTTATATTACTATAGGACTCAGAAAGCTATTCCATTCACAGACATACCCCAACCCCCAGGCATATCTGTAGAGGGCTTGAAAAGAGATTTGTCTGGTCCAGTGTGAGATGGTCCCATTGGACCCTGCCCAACCCCAAACCACTTTAAGAGTCCTAGGAGAACAGTTGGCCAAAGGATAAATACTGGGTGGGAATCAGGAAGTTTTCTGTGAGAGGTGGGGTCCAAAACGTCAGATGGTTGAACTAGATTCGTGTTTTTCAAATTGTAGTTTATGAAATTATTAGTGAGTCCTAACCCAACACATTTTTAAATATAAAATAGAGAACAAGAAAAGAAAGTTATCACTTTTTCTTTTTTTTAGTTAGTTTGTTTGTTTGCTTATTATTTTAGTGATCTCTATACCCAACATGGGGCTCAAGCTCACAACCCTGAGAATCAAGAGTTGCATGCTCTTCCAACTGGGACAGCCAGGTACCCTTCCATCCACTCATAAGTCCTGCCAGTTCTCCCATTTCAGACACCATTAACCTCCTTTCCCAGCCACTCCCTCTTGTTGTCCTCTAGCCTATTACAAATAGTAAGTCTAAGCACTTCCATGTAATATATTAGTTGTGTGGGAGGAGAGGGTAGATGTGTGTGTGTGTGTGCAAGCCCTAGGTTTCATGCAAATACATTCTGATGGTGGGTAATGGTCCAAAAAGTTTGAAAGCTACTCAACAAATATCTACTAAAACCTTTTCCAACACTGAGATCCTGCAGTTCTCAAATTTTCTAATTTCTACATGATTTTTAAATTACTTTGTATCAGTTATACTTGTATATAGTTTTAAAATTCAAATAATTCTACAAAATTTTTTTAAAAATCCAAACTCGGGGCGACTGGGTGGCTCAGTCAGTTAACCATCCGACTTCGGCTCAGGTCATGATCTCAATTGTGAGTTCAAGCCCCACATCAGGCTCTATGCTGACAGCTCAGAGCCTGGAGCCTGCTTCAGATTCTGTGTCGCCCTTGCTCTCTGCCCCTCCCCCTGCTCATGCTCTGCCTTTGTCTCTCAATAATAAACATTTTAAAAAAATCCAAACTCCAAATTTTACCTCTTCCTTTCCCAGTTTCCATTCCCTAAATAGTAAATGTTTACATTAATTTAGACATGAGAGGTCACTTTTCTATTTATAGCTGTTATTCTGGTTGCTAGCTCCATATTTCTAAATAGTATGCTTATACTGTTTGACTTTTTTCATCTTAAACATTATCTATTGATTTTTCCCACTGAAAGATGGGTATTTAGCTTCCTTACACCACACACATGCACATACTTCCTCCCCCAAAATCTAATTCCATTAGTATTATGATTATGTTTAACTCAATTGCCACTATATTATATGACTAAATGACTATTATTTATATTTCTATATGACTATTATTTCTAGCTGAAAATACAGAGTAATGTGGTTATATATCTTTGTTTGCTTATTTTTTGTTGTCCCTGGAGTTATTCATAGTTTCTTTATTTCTTTAGTTTCTATATACATCTATCTCTTATTCATATACAGACTTTCAACCAAACTATAAATACTCTCTCAAAACTGTTAAACACATCTGGCAAAGTGTCAGTTTCATTACTTCTTCGGGACTTCCCTCTTGGTATCCTCAACCCTCATGTCCATACCGAATCAGTTTTTTTCCTGACCTGCTTGTCTGCTGTCATCCTGGATTCTGTCTTTACTGCCAGCCTGGGAAATCCCTGAATCTCTCTCCTGTGTTGGATCTTTTGGACTTCTGGATCCTATGTCATCATCTTTCTTGGCTTACTCCCTCATTTAGTGGAATACCTCCTCTAGTAGCTTCTTGGGGAGGTGGGGAGGGAAGATGCGTGTACATTAATTTTTTTGAGAGCTCTGTACCTCTCATAATTGATGAAAAGTTTGAGAATAGAATCCCGGGTTGGTAAGCACTTTCCGTCAGCATTTTAAGGAGACTATTTTGCTTTCTTCCAGTTTCTAATTTTACTGTGGAGAAACTTAATGCCATTCTCATTCCTGAACCTTTGTATATGACCTGTTTATCCTTTCTCGAAGCATTAGCATCTTCACTTTGTTCTCAGATGTCTTAAAATTGATGATTATTGTTTTGTTTTGGGGTTTTTTTTTTGTTTTTGTTTTTGTTTTTTTTTTTTTGCCACATGCATCATGCTGGGTACTTAATACGGGAATGTAAACATTTCCCTTCTGGGAATTTTTTGTACTATTTTTTAATTTTCCCTCCTTTGTTTCCCTATTCCTAGAACTCCTTTCCTTTGACTAATTTTCTTATTTCTTTTCTCTTTTCTTTCTGTCTCTATTATTTTTCTGCATATTGAAATCTTTCATCTTTACCTTCTAACTTGTCTATTAAACTTTTTACTTCTGGTATTGTATACTCAATTTTAAGATCCTTGTTGTGTTCTGTGAATGATCTTTTCATGTATTATTTTCTCTTACCTCTCAAATTTTAATTATAATTTTCTAGTGTTTTCTGCCCCTTGCCTTGTCTGTGTACCCTCCATGTTTCTTTTTATTTTTTCTTCCAAGTTTTTATTTAAATTCCAGTTAGTTAATATACAGTGTAATATTAGTTTCAGGTATACAATATAGTGATTCAACAATTCTATACATCACGCGGTGCTCATCAGGACAAGTACACCCCTTTATCCCCATCACCTATTTAACCCATCCCCTGTCCACCTTCCTGCCTGGTCACCATCAGTCTATTTTCTACAGTTAAGAATCTGTTTCTTGGTTTCCCTCCCTTTCCTCCACCATGTTCATTTGTTTTGTTTCCTAAATTTCACATATGAGTAAAATCATATGGTATTTATCTTTCTCTGACTGGCTTATTTTGCTTAGTGTAATACTCTCTAGCTCCATCCATGACGTTGCAAATGGCAAGATTTCATTCTTTTTTTTTTTTTTCAACGTTTATTTATTTTTGGGACAGAGAGAGACAGAGCATGAACAGGGGAGGGGCAGAGAGAGAGGGAGACACAGAATCAGAAACTGGCTCCAGGCTCTGAGCCATCAGCCCAGAGCCTGACACGGGGCTTGAACTCAGGGACCGCGAGATCGTGACCTGGCTGAAGTCGGACACTTAACCGACTGTGCCACCCAGGCGCCCCTGGCAAGATTTCATTCTTTTTAAAAAAATGTTTATTTATTTTTGAGAGAGAGACAGAATGTGAGTGGGGAGGGGCAGAAAGAGAGGGAGACACAGGCTTCAGGCTCTGAGCTGTCAGCACAAAGACCCATATGGGGCTTGAACTTGTGAACCAGACGATCATGACCTGAGGCAAAGTCGGATGCTTAATCCACTGAGTCACTCAGGTGCCCCAAGATTCCATTCTTTTTCATTGCTGAGTAGTATTCCATTTTTTTATATATACCACATCTTCTTTATCCATTCATCAGTCAGTGGATATTTGGGCTGTTTCCGTAATTTGGCTATTGTAGCTAATGCTGTTATAAACATCAGGGTGTATATATCTCCTTGAATTAGTATTTTTGTATTCTTTGAGTAAATACCTAGTAGTGTAATTGGATCATAGTGTAGTTCTATTTTTAACTTTTTGAGGAATCTCCAGACTGTTTTCCAGAGTAGCTGCAACAGTTTGCATTCCCACCAACACAGAAAAAGTGTTCCTTTTTCTCCACACCCTTGCCAACACCTGTTATTTCCTGTGTTGTTAATTTTAGCCATTCTGACGGGTTCCAAGTTCCTTTTTAAATTTTTTTCCTTCAGTTCTATACATTCTACTTCATGTTTAAGGATTTCTTCAATTTTCTGGTGCTCTTTGGATCTCTAATAATTTTTAAAGATGAAGCACTGAAAATTGGACAGTGAGTAGACAGGGCTTTTAAACTTCACTTGGACAGAGGTACAGCCATTTACAGGAATCCCAAACCAACATTATCTGTTGGTTTTTCTCTTGGGTTGATCAGTCCCCAAAAAGAAATCCTCCAAATTCCTGTCTGGGGTGTGTAAGCCTCTCTTTCAACATCTTCTCTATAGACAGGGCACTTAGAGTGCCTTTTTTTTTTTTTAAGTAGGCTCCATGCCCAGTGTGGGGCTTGAACTCATGACCCTGAGATCAAGAGTCACATGCTCTACCAACTAAGCCAGCCAGTCATGCCTCTGTCAACATTTTCTTGGAGCTGTGTAGGCTGCAGGAAGAAAGAATTCAATCTATTTAATGCACAGAATTACCCTGTTTTCAGGAAAGTGCTCTGTCCACAGATGTGCCTGCTATCCCTGAGGTCAGAGTTCTTCTGATTCAAAGAGTCACCTTCCATATTCTTCCAGGATGGGAGAGGAGTAGTGGCCTGGTATTGGGGTAAGGGAAGGAGACCTAGGAGCCTAACTGATTCTCATTTGGAGTTTCAGATTCAATTTCTTGGTCTTTCTGAAGTTCTGCAGCAAAATCTTACCTGATCCTGGGAATTCTTCATTATTAAATTAGTCTTTGGCTTTTTGTGGTCTCACATTTGTTTTTGTACTCCCCAAGTTTTGTTGCAATTGCCTTCTTCATTTACCTTGTCTTTTTGGGGTTTGTGCCTTTAAAATTTCATTTTCGTAGTTAGCATGGGTTAATAGCAGCCATGTTTTCTTAGCTTTTTAAAAGATGACATATAATACTATGTTTTATATATGATTTTCACAAATCAATTTTCAATCATAAATTACAATGCTACACAAGAAATTCAGGGTGGGTAGGAGGTCAAATTAGCCTATTGTATTTTTAAATGCAGTTTGGTATTAGATTATCAATTTAGCATTTTTTATCTAATGTATTAGAGGATTAGTTTAATTTAAACTAAAAAATTCTGTTTGCTTCTCAACAGTGGAAAGCAGCATCACATAGAAGGGTACAGTTTTCCTTCCCTCCCTCCTCCATTCCCAAGGCGTTGAGCCACAGATCCATTACACATACACTTTGTTTCCAAACATAACTTGGGACCTTAAGGAGAATGCAGAAGACAGCAAAGCAGAAAACAAACTGTCTAATGTATTTGTCTGTTAATGCCTGCCTTGCAGTCAATCTGTATGTACTTTTTGTAGCATAAGAGAAATTTTGGTTGCTTTACTGGCTTCCTTTTCTCACTGTACTTATATTTATGTGGCATCAAAAAAACAAAACAAAACAAAACAAAACAAAACAACCCTGCTAGTTGCCCTTAGATGCTATGCAAGGAGAATGAGCAAGCAGGGTGGAAAGGACTTGCCTGATTCAGTGTCTGAATTACCTATTAATTGCACCCTCCTGGAATCATAGAAAAGATTGGGGCAAAACATCAGTGACCAGAGTAGAAAATAATTTTCCATAATGGAGAATGAGATGACAAAACACACCTCTTGTCAAATGGTTCTTTCTCTTCTTTCCCTCTTTTTAGATTGCAGGTGCCTTGCCTAGACAGAAAAGTTCCTCCTCTGTGCATTCATGAAACAGTATCTTACCCATATCCTTCATTCACTCTTATAAATACTTCAGAGCACCAAGGAGTTAAGAATTTTATGATTCCACTTTTTCATCAAAAGTTACAGAGGTAGTTTAAGTAAACTTGATACACTTTACTATTCATTTATGAGATCCCCTGAAGTTTCCCAACATGCACTCCTTGTTACAGATAAGGTCTGAAATTTGTATAACCAACTTAGCTATTCTGAGAGGCAGCCTTGCTCCCCGGGTTGGAGAAACTGTGACCAGCATGAATGCACCTCTTTCTGTAAGAGGAGGAGGGGGTCTGGAGTACTGGAAGGGGTAGATAAGTTCAAATTCTGGCTCTGTCATTTATGAACTGGTTGATTTGGGTTCAGTATGAATTTATGCATCCTTTCAACAGCAACTGAAAGCTATGTAACTTAATTGCTTCCTTTCTTTGCCTTAGTCTCCAGAAAATTTGGAGCTAAATCCATCACTTCATTGTACCAGATGACTCATTTCAGGTAGCTGGCAGAGACTCTTCCCTTTGTTTCCTTAAATGATCTTTACTGTGTTTGATTGCCAGTGTTGTATTTTATATTTCAGTCTATTTTGAGCCAGATAAAGTCATCAGGTAGGAATCTAAAATCATCTTTCTGCCATTGATGTTTCTATAAACTGTCACTAATCTAGGCTGACCTTTCTCTAGGTGGCTCTTTATATTTTACTCTCTGACAATTTTTCCTAGATGAGTATTGTGATGTACTGATTTAATTTAATGTTCTCCTTTTATAGAAAGGCAGGTTGGTGCTGATATTTTAAAATCTGATTTTCAAAGTTGTAAAGTTTTCTGAAAACCAATGCCAAAGGGGAAGCACATGGAGCTACACAGTTTTCACTTCCTATCAGAAGAAATTATACAAGTTCAAAATCTGACTTAGAACTACCACCAAGAGGGGCGCCTGGGTGGCTCAGTCGGTTAAGCCACTGACTTCGGCTCAGGTCATGATCTCGTGGTCCGTGAGTGAGTTCAAGCCCCACGTCGGGCTCTGTGCTGACAGCTCAGAGCCTGGAGCCTGTTTCAGATTCTGTGTCTCCCTCTCTCTGACCCTCCTCCGTTCATGCTCTGTCTCTCTTTGTCTCAAAAATAAATAAACGTTAAAAAAAAAATAAAAAAAAAGAACTACCACCAAGAGAAGAGACAGAAACAAACCACAAGAGACTCTTAATGACAGAGAACAACCTGAAGCTTGATAGGGGGAAGTGGTTAATGACAGAGAACAAGCTGAAGCTTGATAGGGGGAAGTGGGTGGGAAATGGCTATTAAGGAGGGCACTTGTTGGGATGAGAACTGGCTGTTGTATGTAAGTGATAAATCGCTGACTTCTAGTACTGAAACAAATATTGCACTATATGTTAGCTAAAATTTAAATTAAAAATCACTACCAAGAATTAAGTTCTATTTAAGTATACACGTAATTCATTCATCAAGCATTTGCTGAATATCTGTTATGCGCCAGACTTGTACTAGTCTCTCACAGTACTGACATGAAGACAGATCTGGTTGCAGAAATATGTGGCAGTCTAGTGGGAAAAACTAATATGAAAGTAAACAAATACAATAAAGTGAGATGAATACTATAATACAATTCTATGGGAACATGGAGTTGAAGCCAACTATTTCTAACAGGAATCAGAATTCTGATTCTTGAATGGTTTTGAATACATTTAGCCTTCATAGATACTAGTTTTCCAAAGTTGAAATTAGAAAAAGAAAAAAAGTTGAAATTGAAACAATTTATTGTCTTATCAGCAATGCATTTGTGTTTTAGTGATTTCACATCTTCAACAACACTATTTGTCACATATGTCATGGTATCTCATTCTGGTTTTATTTATTTATTGTTTTATTTATTTATTTATTTATTTTTAAGTTTATTTATTTTGAGAAAGAGAGGTGGGGGGAAGGGGCAGAGAAAGAGGGAGAGAGAGAATCCCAAACAGGCTCTGTGCTCTCAGTGTAGATCCTGACCCAGGGCTTGACCCCATGAACCATGATATCATGACCTGAGTGGGAATCAAGAATCAAACATTAAGCAACTGAGCCACCCAGGCGCCCTGCATTCTAGTTTTAATTTGCATTTCCCTGATAAGTAGATGTTGGTAGAGGTCACAGGACGAGAAGGGTGGAGGGAAGAAGAGGCATCAATGACAGAGAAAGCAACATATATACAGGAAGACACAGAGACTAGGGATAATGGTGTGTTTGGCAGGTTCAAAGGATGACAACAGATGAGACAAAAGAAAAGACAAGGAGCAATATAAAAGGTTTTGCATAGCATGCTTATTTTCATAAAATCACTGGAAATCTGGTCATCAAGATTTTTAAGCAGGAAATAAATTTAACCAGACGTATAGTTAAATGATCCCTCTGACAACCATGTGGGAGACAGACTAGAGGAAGAAATACTAGAGGAAATAGCCAGGAAAAGAGACAAATAGGGCCTGAAAGAGACAGTTACATCAAGGACCATGCAAAGAAGGTGGTGTCAAGAGACATTTAGACAATAAAAGCCACAGAATTGAATGGGCAAAGGGGGTAAGGAGAAGTGAGCAGCACTAAATGACACACAGGATTCTGGCCTGGGCAACTGGTTAAATGATGATAATATTTACCAGCTTTGTAAATAAAGAAAAGAAGCAGACACAGGGTAGGATGTGGTGGGAGAAGGTAGGAAAATTCATGTGGGACATGTTATACTGGAAGTAGTGGTAGAACATCCAATTAAAGATTTTTCTCTCCACAGCCTCAAACACTCAGAAATCCAGCAGTATGTGCTGGAGACCTGATATTGCCTTGCCTTAGAAAAAAAGTCTAGGGCTGTTTGAAACTTTCACTGAGGAGACTCTAGGAAGATGGCGGCGTAGGAGGACGCTGGGCTCACCGCGCGTCCTGCTGATCACTTAGATTCCACCTATACCTGCCTAAATAACCCAGAAAACCACCAGAGGATTAGCAGAACGGAGTCGCCGGAGCCAAGCGCAGACGAGAGGCCCACGGAAGAGGGTAGGAAGGGCGGCGAGGCGGTGCGCGCTTCACGGACTGGCGGGAGGGAACCGGGGCGGAGGGGCGGCTCGCCGGCCAAGCAGAGCCCCCAAGTCTGGCTTGCAAAAAGCGGAGGGGCCTGACGGACTGTGTTCCGACAGCAAGCGCGACTTAGAGGCTGGGAGGTCATAAGTTAACAGCTCTGCTCAGACAGCGGTAAGGCTGGAGGACAAAGGGAAGGAAAGCTGCTGAGCCCCCGGACGACAGAGCTCAGTTTGGTGGGGAACAAAGGCGCTCGCCAGCGCCATCTTCCCCGCCCATCCCCCAGCCAAAATCCCAAAGAGAACCAGTTCCTGCCAGGGAACTTGCTCGCTCCGCGCAAACACCCAACTCTGCGCTTCTGCGGAGCCAAACCTCCGGCAGCGGATCTGACTCCCTCCTGCTGCCACAGGGCCCCTCCTGAAGTGGATCACCTAAGGAGAAGCAAGCTAAGCCTGCCCCTCCTGCCCCTGTGCACCTTGCCTACCCACCCCAGCTAAGACGCCAGATCCCCAGCATCACAAGCCTGGCAGTGTGCAAGTAGCCCAGACAGGCCACCCCACCCCACAGTGAATCCCGCCCCTAGGAGAGGGGAAGAGAAGGCACGCACCAGTCTGACTGTGGCCCCAGCGGTGGGCTGGGGGCAGACATCAGGTCTGACTGCGGCTCCGCCCACCAACTCCAGTTATACACCACAGCACAGGGGAAGTGCCCTGCAGGTCCTCACCACGCCAGGGACTATCCAAAATGACCAAGCGGAAGAATTCCCCTCAGAAGAATCTCCAGGAAATAACAACAGCTAATGAGCTGATCAAAAAGGATTTAAATAATATAACAGAAAGTGAATTTAGAATAATAGTCATAAAATTAATCGCTGGGCTTGAGAACTGTACAGCTGACAGCAGAGAATTTCTTGCTACAGAGATCAAGGGACTAAGGAACAGTCACGAGGAGCTGAAAAACGCTTTAAACGAAATGCATAACAAAATGGAAACCACCACAGTTCGGATTGAAGAGGCAGAGGAGAGAATAGGTGAACTAGAAGATAAAGTTATGGAAAAAGAGGAAGCTGAGAAAAAGAGAGATAAAAAAATCCAGGAGTATGAGGGGAAAATTAGAGAACTAAGTGATACACTAAAAAGAAATAATATACGCATAATTGGTATCCCAGAGGAGGAAGAGAGAGGGAAAGGTGCTGAAGGGGTACTTGAAGAAATAATAGCTGAGAACTTCCCTGAAGTGGGGAAGGAAAAAGGCATTGAAATCCAAGAGGCACAGAGAACTCCCTTCAGACGTCACTTGAATCGATCTTCTGCACGACATATCATAGTGAAACTGGCAAAATACAAGGATAAAGAGAAAATTCTGAAAGCAGCAAGGGGTAAACGTGCCCTCACATATAAAGGGAGACCTATAAGACTCGTGACGGATCTCTCTTTTGAAACTTGGCAGGCCAGAAAGAGTTGGCACGAGATTTTCAGTGTGCTAGACAGAAAAAATATGCAGCCGAGAATCCTTTATCCAGCAAGCCTGTCATTTAGAATAGAAGGAGAGATAAAGGTCTTCCCAAACAAACAAAAACTGAAGGAATTTGTCACCACTAAACCAGCCCTCCAAGAGATCCTAAGGGGGACCCTGTGAGACAAAGTATCAGAGACATCACTACAAGCATAAAACATACAGACATCACAATGACTCTAAACCCATATCTTTCTATAATAACACTGAATGTAAATGGATTAAATGCGCCAACCAAAAGACATAGGGTATCAGAATGGATAAAAAAACAAGACCCATCTATTTGCTGTCTACAAGAGACTCATTTTAGACCTGAGGACACCTTTAGATTGAGAGTGAGGGGATGGAGAACTATTTATCATGCTACTGGAAGCCAAAAGAAAGCTGGAGTTGCCATACGTATATCAGACAAACTAGACTTTAAATTAAAGGCTGTAACAAGAGATGAAGAAGGACATTATATAACAGTGACAGGGTCTATCCATCAGGAAGAGCTAACAATTATAAATGTCTATGCGCCGAATACCGGAGCGCCCAAATATATAAAACAATTACTCATAAACACAAGCAACCTTATTGATAAGAATGTGGTAATTGCAGGGGACTTTAACACCCCACTTACAGAAATGGATAGATCATCTAGACACACGGTCAATAAAGAAACAAGGGCCCTGAATGAGACATTGGATCAGATGGACTTGACAGATATATTTAGAACTCTGCATCCCAAAGCAACAGAATATACTTTCTTCTCGAGTGCACATGGAACATTCTCCAAGATAGATCATATACTGGGTCACAAAACAGCCCTTCATAAGTTTACAAGAATTGAAATCATACCATGCATACTTTCAGACCACAATGCTATGAAGCTTGAAATCAACCACAGAAAAAAGTCTGGAAAACCTCCAAAAGCATGGAGGTTAAAGAACACCCTACTAACGAATGAGTGGGTCAACCAGGCAATTCGAGAAGAAATTAAAAAATATATGGAAACAAACGAAAATGAAAATACAACAATCCAAACGCTTTGGGACACAGCGAAGGCAGTCCTGAGAGGAAAATACATTGCAATCCAGGCCTATCTCAAGAAACAAGAAAAATCCCAAATACAAAATCTAACAGCACACCTAAAGGAAATAGAAGCAGAACAGCAAAGGCAGCCTAAACCCAGCAGAAGAAGAGAAATAATAAAGATCAGAGCAGAAATAAACAATATAGAATCTAAAAAAACTGTAGAGCAGATCAACGAAACCAAGAGTTGGTTTTTTGAAAAAATAAACAAAATTGACAAACCTCTAGCCAGGCTTCTCAAAAAGAAACGGGAGATGACCCAAATAGATAAAATCATGAATGAAAATGGAATTATTACAACCAATCCCTCAGAGATACAAACAATTATCAGGGAATACTATGAAAAATTATATGCCAACAAATTGGACAACCTGGAAGAAATGGACAAATTCCTGAACACCCACACTCTTCCAAAACTCAATCAGGAGGAAATAGAAAGCTTGAACAGACCCATCACCAGCGAAGAAATTGAATCGGTTATCAAAAATCTCCCAACAAATAAGAGTCCAGGACCAGATGGCTTCCCAGGGGAGTTCTACCAGACGTTTAAAGCAGAGATAATACCTATCCTTCTCAAGCTATTCCAAGAAATAGAAAGGGAAGGAAAACTTCCAGACTCATTCTATGAAGCCAGTATTACTTTGATTCCTAAACCAGACAGAGACCCAGTAAAAAAAGAGAACTACAGGCCAATATCCCTGATGAATATGGATGCAAAAATTCTCAATAAGATACTAGCAAATCGAATTCAACGGCATATAAAAAGAATTATTCACCATGATCAAGTGGGATTCATTCCTGGGATGCAGGGCTGGTTCAACATTCGCAAATCAATCAACGTGATACATCACATTAACAAAAAAAAAGAGAAAAACCATATGATCCTGTCAATCGATGCAGAAAAGGCCTTTGACAAAATCCAGCACCCTTTCTTAATAAAAACCCTTGAGAAAGTCGGGATAGAAGGAACATACTTAAAGATCATAAAAGCCATTTATGAAAAGCCCACAGCTAACATCATCCTCAACGGGGAAAAACTGAGAGCTTTTTCCCTGAGATCAGGAACACGACAGGGATGCCCACTCTCACCGCTGTTGTTTAACATAGTGCTGGAAGTTCTAGCATCAGCAATCAGACAACAAAAGGAAATCAAAGGCATCAAAATTGGCAAAGATGAAGTCAAGCTTTCGCTTTTTGCAGATGACATGATATTATACATGGAAAATCCGACAGACTCCAACAAAAGTCTGCTAGAACTGATACATGAATTCAGCAAAGTTGCAGGATACAAAATCAATGTACAGAAATCAGCAGCATTCTTATACACTAACAATGAAGCAACAGAAAGACAAATAAGGAAACTGATCCCATTCACAATTGCACCAAGAAGCATAAAATACCTAGGAATAAATCTAACCAAAGATGTAAAGGATCTGTATGCTGAAAACTATAGAAAGCTTATGAAGGTAATTGAAGAAGATTTAAAGAAATGGAAAGACATTCCCTGCTCATGGATTGGAAGAATAAATATTGTCAAAATGTCAATACTACCCAAAGCTATCTACACATTCAATGCAATCCCAATCAAAATGGCACCAGCATTCTTCTCAAAACTAGAACACGCAATCCTAAAATTCATATGGAACCACAAAAGGCCCCGAATAGCCAA
>NW_024423157.1:0-2664 GCF_014898765.1 Herpailurus yagouaroundi
TGGGACTATTTATTGGGGAAGTCAATATATGCCAGTCAAAGGCTGGGTGGGCTCTAGCCAAGGGGATTAAAAGGGATAGGTCATAGGATTATGCAGGGATGGGGTGCACAATGCCAACAAGACCCACTCTGGTCTGTTGTCAAGGGGATCTACAGTTACCCAGGAAAAATTGTGCTGAGGCATGCCCAGTTGGAGAGGCTGGATCTACAGAAGGAGCACAGGGATGGGCAGGTTGTTAGCAAGTTCAGTAGAGTGTTGGATTTGCACTGGTTCCCAAAGGTGTCTGTGTATGTAGCCGGGGTATGAGAGAGGGAAATAGTGCCCACCAATTCTTTGTTCTTGGAGATCCCCAAAATCCCTGCCCCTGTAGCACATGCTCTGAGATTAGTAAATAAATCTCCTTCCAATATTCCCCAGGCATTTTCAAACTGCTGCTTCTATCCTATATCCTGTGGGACTGTTTGTTGTGCTGTCTCTTTAAAAGTAGGGACTCTGAGAACAAACTAAGGGTTGATGGGGGGTGGGAGGGAGGAGAGGGTGGGTGATGGGTATTGAGGAGGGCACCTTTTGGGATGAGCACTGGGTGTTGTATGGAGACCAATTTGGCAATAAATTTCATATATAAATAAAAAAAAATTAAAAAAAAAAATAAAAGTAGGGACTCTGCCCTTCTGGCTTTCCCAGAGCTGCTCCCACTGATTTTTAATGTTCCAGGTGTTAAGCCCCACTGACTGTTAGGTCCCTCTGGCTTTCAAAGCCAAATATTATGGGGATTTGTCTTCTCCATGCAGGTCTTCCATGCCTGCGGTACCTGGTGTGGAGGTTTAGTCCTCTTTACTTCTCAGGCCCATGGTATCCCTCCCTCTGTTTGGCTTCCAATGGTGTCTCTGCCCTTTCTACCCTCTTTGATGTAGCCTCTTCTCTACATTTAGTTATGGAGAGTGTGTTCTGCCAGTCTTCAGGTCATTTTCTGGGTTATTTACACTGATGAAATGTTATCTAGTTGTATCTGTGGGACAAGGTAAGCTTAGGATTTTCCTATTCCATCATCTTCCTTGAAAGTCCTGTCTTTAAATTCTCAATGAGTTTTTAACAAAGGGTCTGTACTTTCATTTCTCAGTGAGCCCCACAAATTTTGTAGCTGGTTCTGTCAAATGGTTATCATTTCAAAAGGGAATTTGCCATGTCTGCATTTGGAGACCGTCCAAGGTTTCTGAGACCGAGAAACTATGAAGAGATACCAGATTACGATTGTATTGTCAATTATAGATAAATTTGTTAGGTTTGGTACCTTCTAGGGTCCTTTTATTTTTTTTAGGTCCAAAACTCTTAGTCTTTTAGAGTGATTTTAGAATTCTAACAGTTTCATTTGTGAACTTAATGTGCATACTCTATTCTTCATCTGTGGCTATATCCATACTTTCATATATGTTTGTAGTCCCACATATACAAACTGATTAGAGTAATAGAATGGTTGAAAACTATATGTTGGAATTAATTCAAACAACTGTTTTTAGAATATCCAGTGGTTTAGGGGCACCTGAGTGGCTCAGTGGGTTAAGTGTTTGACTTTGGCTCAGGTCATGATTTCACGGTTCGTGGGTTCGAGCCCCTCATTGGGCTCTGTGCTGACAGCTCAGAGCCTGGAGCCTTTTTCAGATTCTGTGTCTCCCTCTCTCTCTGCCCTCCCCTGCTCTCTCTCTCTCACTCTCTCATACACACACACACACACACACACACACACACACACACACACACACAAAATAAATAAAAATTAAAAAAAAATTTTTTTTAGAATGTCCATGGGTTTGGGGTGCCTGGGTGGCTCAGTCAGTTAAGCGCCGACCTCAGCTCAGGTCATGAACTCACGGTTTGTGGCTTCAAGCCCCATGTTGGTCTCTGTGCTGACAGCTCAGAGCCTGGAGCCTGCTTCAGATTCTGTGTCTCCCTCTCTCTCAGCTCCTCCTTCACTCATGCTGTGTCTCTCAAAAATAAATAAACATTAAAAAAAAAAAAAGAATGTCCAGTGGTTTAATTGGATAGTGTCTTTCTGCAGCCCAAATGTCTGTTGAAGCCTAACTGGACCAAAGCCATGAGCAACCCTAAGCCAATTAAGTTTCTGTCCCGTAATTATTCATGGATCAGTAGGTACCCTTTGACCATAAGCTTCCTATTAGCTGCGGCATTGGCCTGAGACAGAAGCATGACACCTAAACTTTGGGCTCCCTGATAAGGTTCAGAGATATTGTCAAGAATCCATTTTATTAGCCAGTCCTGTTCCATTCCATCCTGGTAAGGATAATAAAACACTCAAGGAGTTACAGGAAAAAATGGTAACACATCTACAAAGAGTTATAGCTTTAAAAAATATTTGTGTTATTTCCTGTCAAGTAAAAAATAACTCAGGCACAGAGGATCTAGATCAATGTAGTATTCTGCCAGTTTGGAAGAGAAGCCACTCTTCAGTTTACCTCTACATTTATGAGAATCAACAGATGATTCTGTCTTCAGATGAGGATCTGTACAACCTTCCAGAGAACTTGGAATGTATTTCATCACAGAGGAAAGAATGCTGTGATCTATTTCCCAAGATGATTTATCAGGATAAGTTTGGGTCCCCAGCCTTTGACTGGCATATATTGACTTCCCCAATAAATAGTCCCA
>NW_024423158.1:0-2664 GCF_014898765.1 Herpailurus yagouaroundi
TGGGACTATTTATTGGGGAAGTCAATATATGCCAGTCAAAGGCTGGGGACCCAAACTTATCCTGATAAATCATCTTGGGAAATAGATCACAGCATTCTTTCCTCTGTGATGAAATACATTCCAAGTTCTCTGGAAGGTTGTACAGATCCTCATCTGAAGACAGAATCATCTGTTGATTCTCATAAATGTAGAGGTAAACTGAAGAGTGGCTTCTCTTCCAAACTGGCAGAATACTACATTGATCTAGATCCTCTGTGCCTGAGTTATTTTTTACTTGACAGGAAATAACACAAATATTTTTTAAAGCTATAACTCTTTGTAGATGTGTTACCATTTTTTCCTGTAACTCCTTGAGTGTTTTATTATCCTTACCAGGATGGAATGGAACAGGACTGGCTAATAAAATGGATTCTTGACAATATCTCTGAACCTTATCAGGGAGCCCAAAGTTTAGGTGTCATGCTTCTGTCTCAGGCCAATGCCGCAGCTAATAGGAAGCTTATGGTCAAAGGGTACCTACTGATCCATGAATAATTACGGGACAGAAACTTAATTGGCTTAGGGTTGCTCATGGCTTTGGTCCAGTTAGGCTTCAACAGACATTTGGGCTGCAGAAAGACACTATCCAATTAAACCACTGGACATTCTTTTTTTTTTTTTAATGTTTATTTATTTTTGAGAGACACAGCATGAGTGAAGGAGGAGCTGAGAGAGAGGGAGACACAGAATCTGAAGCAGGCTCCAGGCTCTGAGCTGTCAGCACAGAGACCAACATGGGGCTTGAAGCCACAAACCGTGAGTTCATGACCTGAGCTGAGGTCGGCGCTTAACTGACTGAGCCACCCAGGCACCCCAAACCCATGGACATTCTAAAAAAAATTTTTTTTTAATTTTTATTTATTTTGTGTGTGTGTGTGTGTGTGTGTGTGTGTGTGTGTGTGTGTGTGTATGAGAGAGTGAGAGAGAGAGAGCAGGGGAGGGCAGAGAGAGAGGGAGACACAGAATCTGAAAAAGGCTCCAGGCTCTGAGCTGTCAGCACAGAGCCCAATGAGGGGCTCGAACCCACGAACCGTGAAATCATGACCTGAGCCAAAGTCAAACACTTAACCCACTGAGCCACTCAGGTGCCCCTAAACCACTGGATATTCTAAAAACAGTTGTTTGAATTAATTCCAACATATAGTTTTCAACCATTCTATTACTCTAATCAGTTTGTATATGTGGGACTACAAACATATATGAAAGTATGGATATAGCCACAGATGAAGAATAGAGTATGCACATTAAGTTCACAAATGAAACTGTTAGAATTCTAAAATCACTCTAAAAGACTAAGAGTTTTGGACCTAAAAAAAATAAAAGGACCCTAGAAGGTACCAAACCTAACAAATTTATCTATAATTGACAATACAATCGTAATCTGGTATCTCTTCATAGTTTCTCGGTCTCAGAAACCTTGGACGGTCTCCAAATGCAGACATGGCAAATTCCCTTTTGAAATGATAACCATTTGACAGAACCAGCTACAAAATTTGTGGGGCTCACTGAGAAATGAAAGTACAGACCCTTTGTTAAAAACTCATTGAGAATTTAAAGACAGGACTTTCAAGGAAGATGATGGAATAGGAAAATCCTAAGCTTACCTTGTCCCACAGATACAACTAGATAACATTTCATCAGTGTAAATAACCCAGAAAATGACCTGAAGACTGGCAGAACACACTCTCCATAACTAAATGTAGAGAAGAGGCTACATCAAAGAGGGTAGAAAGGGCAGAGACACCATTGGAAGCCAAACAGAGGGAGGGATACCATGGGCCTGAGAAGTAAAGAGGACTAAACCTCCACACCAGGTACCGCAGGCATGGAAGACCTGCATGGAGAAGACAAATCCCCATAATATTTGGCTTTGAAAGCCAGAGGGACCTAACAGTCAGTGGGGCTTAACACCTGGAACATTAAAAATCAGTGGGAGCAGCTCTGGGAAAGCCAGAAGGGCAGAGTCCCTACTTTTATTTTTTTTTTTAATTTTTTTTTATTTATATATGAAATTTATTGCCAAATTGGTCTCCATACAACACCCAGTGCTCATCCCAAAAGGTGCCCTCCTCAATACCCATCACCCACCCTCTCCTCCCTCCCACCCCCCATCAACCCTTAGTTTGTTCTCAGAGTCCCTACTTTTAAAGAGACAGCACAACAAACAGTCCCACAGGATATAGGATAGAAGCAGCAGTTTGAAAATGCCTGGGGAATATTGGAAGGAGATTTATTTACTAATCTCAGAGCATGTGCTACAGGGGCAGGGATTTTGGGGATCTCCAAGAACAAAGAATTGGTGGGCACTATTTCCCTCTCTCATACCCCGGCTACATACACAGACACCTTTGGGAACCAGTGCAAATCCAACACTCTACTGAACTTGCTAACAACCTGCCCATCCCTGTGCTCCTTCTGTAGATCCAGCCTCTCCAACTGGGCATGCCTCAGCACAATTTTTCCTGGGTAACTGTAGATCCCCTTGACAACAGACCAGAGTGGGTCTTGTTGGCATTGTGCACCCCATCCCTGCATAATCCTATGACCTATCCCTTTTAATCCCCTTGGCTAGAGCCCACCCAGCCTTTGACTGGCATATATTGACTTCCCCAATAAATAGTCCCA
>NW_024423159.1:0-7053 GCF_014898765.1 Herpailurus yagouaroundi
CCAGGGCTCCCTATGGCAGAGGGAGGCTGTGGCAGCGGGGGGAGGGGTGTATGGTGCTGAGTGCTGGGTTGGGACCCTTCATTGAGCAAAGCACCCTGCTCACTGAGGGTCCTGGCCCCTCAGAGGGCAGCTGCTTAGCTTTGTGGTTGTGACCGGCCATCAGTGTCCTGCTGTGTCAGGACTGTGCTCCTGAAGCCTCCCTGGGCCGGCTGTAGGCTCCTGGGTGTTGTGGGAGAGAATCCCAGCTGGAGGCGAAGGCTGTCTTCGGGGGCTTCTCTGAGCCTCCCGGGCCTCCTGGCCTCCGTGCTCTGCTCACCTCCCTTCCCCGCAGGCCCCAGTACAGCCAGAGCTATTCCTGTTTTCCACCCAGGACAGAAGCAAGAACAGGCTAGACCAGCCAGAAATGGGGGCATCCGTGTTTGTACTCTCCTGTCTGCCCGGCTGGGCCACACAGCCTGAACTGTGCAACAGGGATACTGGAATCCGGAGGAGAGTAAGTGGAAGATTCCAGGTACTCTTTTGACTTGATCCTCCCAGTTCCTGTGCAACAGGAACTGTGCAATGTCCTCTCCCGTAAGAAAACCAATGACCCAGCTCCTTGGAGCCACGGGGAAGGACTCCTGTCACCTAGAGCACCCCAGCCTCCCAGCAATGTAAGCGCTGGGTTCTCAGAGGCTCAGCCGGGCCCCAGGGCTAAAAAGGGCTCATTGTTCGCTGGTCCATCGCTGTCCATCTTGCAAGCTTGTTCTCTTAGGACAAGCTTCCAAGGTGCACGCTGCTTGCTAGCCCAGGTGGGGAGATGGGACTCGCGTAGCCGACTTTCCTTCCCAAGGGCTATTTGGAGGTAACATTTAATGAGCTCTTAAGAAAGGCCAGGCTCTCCTGCTTTAACTGGGAGTTGTTTTCGGAGACCTGGAAGAGAGGCAGCTGGAATCAAAGTTCTTATGAATAAATGGTTGGACGTTGAGGCCTTATTTCCTCTCACCCAAAATGATGTCCTTCACGGCTCAAGAGGAGCAAAAAGAAACAAGGCCATGAGACTTCATGGAGAGCTTATGGCTGCCCCAGTGCCTTGATGGTGCCTGGGTACAAGGGCCCAAAGCCTCCTCCTGCTAGGGATTCTGTAGAGTTTCATAGTTTCCGGAACTGGGAGGATCAAGTCAAAAGAGTACCTGGAATCTTCACTTGCTCTCCTCCTGATTCCAGTATCCCCAGCACCAACCAGTTAAAGTACCCCAGCCTTTCTTTCCTTCAGATGAGACGCCCTCAGGAACGAGCAAATGTTTTTCAATGCGATATGAAATATTTGTTAAAACCATTTCCTCGAGAAACGGGGCCAAAGGCCAAGGTATGCAGGGCTGGCTCAACCATTTTTCGGTCATCTGGTTATAGAAGGAGAACTTTGATCGTACTTCTCATATATTTTAGGAGTAGTAAACAGCATTACATGGTCTTTTGTAAAGAAAACCGATCCCGTCTGAAGCCCAGCCTGACAGCTTCCCTTCGAGAGGAAGCTCGGACAGTCCTTGCCTGGCCAGCTTTTTATGTGAGGTTTTACCTGAGCCCCCCCATTCCTAATATGAGAACAACTAACCAAATTTTAAAGGATTCAGACATCTTGCTCTCCTGGATAAATTCTCTGTTTTATTTGGTGATTTCATCAGCAGCTACACTGCGTAGTTTATAGATTTTGAGAGATTAGCATTCATATTCTCCTGGATGAGGACTCTTGCCACGTGATTTTTTTTTTTTTAACAAGCCAGGGCAAGACTTTTCAATGGGTTACACTTTTACCCAGAATCCACACACAAACAATTACAAATTGTTACATACTATGTTTTTATTTAGTGTTTCCAATATATGTCATATTTTCAATATATAGCAACCTAGAATCTGGGCCATCTTATCCAAGGAAACCAACTGAAAACTTGTTAAGTTTGTGTTTAATTTGTTAACATGTGTTTTACAATTTATTTATTTTTTTATATTTAAAGGTTTTAAAAATGTTTATTTATTTTAGAGAGAGACAGAGTGCGAGCTGGGGAGGGGCAGAGAGAGAGAGGGGGAGACACAGAATCCGAAGCAGGCTCCAGGCTCCGAGCTGTTAGCACAGAGCCCGACGCGGGGCTCGAACCCACAAACTGTGAGATCATGACCTGAGCTGAAGTCGAACACTTAACTGAGCCACCCAGACGCCCCTGTTTTACAATTTCTTACCAAGCTTAGGAGACCTGAGATCTGGCTGACGTTTAGACCCAAGAGTTATATAGGAAGAATCATCATCAATATTACTTACCACTTAGTCTGTAATTAGGCAAACCACCTAATCAGCCTATGGTAACTTGGGTGCTAAAGAAGATTCCGGCAATTCATTTTTGTGTTATGACAAGCTTTGACCAATATATCTTTAGGGATCATGCTGGACCCAAAGTTTTTACAGACAGTTGATTTCTGTAAGCTGAAACCTACTTCTTGATGCTCTGAGTGAGTAGGACCATGAAAGGCATCGCTGTCAGTAAGATGTTCTTGATTTCCCCTCCCGAGATTTAGTACTGGCCCCTCCTCACTTCAAGGCTCCTTCATGTATTGACTAGCCCTTCGCCTTGACCTTCCTTTGCCTTTTGTGACTTGCCTTCTACCTGTGACCAGCTCCTTTCTGTCTTCCCGGGTTCCAATCTGTCCGCCTTTTACTAGTTCTCTTCCCCAGAGTTAGCTCCTAGATTATTTTCTTACACTCTGAATTCTTTTCTACAACCCTGCAAGCTTTCTCCACTGTCCTCACCCTGATGACTCCTTCTTCTATATCTCCATGGAGAGTGGGTGGCATCTTTGGATACCCCAAATCCTTGGGTCCAAAATGGAACCACTTTCTCCCCGGTCTAATCCTGGAACCCAATGCTGCCTCTTCTTTTGAATTCCCCCGTGACCCATCCAGTCCCAACGTCAGAAACCTCAGAGTCATTGTGGACTCCACAAACAACCTCCTTGCTCTCACCTAGTTCATTTTGGTCCCCTGGTCTCCTAACCACTACTGGAATCCACATTTCCTTCCACCTGTCCTTCACCCTCAGTTCAGGGACCATCTCCTCCAAGAAGACTTAGAGTATAAAGCAAGTTTTATTCATCTGTGTATCTCCAGTGCCACGCATAAATGCTTTAATGCTTTATCAGTGAACCGGAAACATCGTACTTAAAGTTGGATCTTTCTGAAATGGCAAATTGGCAGGAGTGTGTCCCCCAGCGTCAAACTCAAGAAATAGGACTCATTCTGCTTCTACAAAGAAGATATCTGTAAACACTTGGGATGGTGACTTTATTCTCTGTGGGTGACTAGATTTAATGTTTATTTGCCCATTTTACAGAAGTGTAGGGAAAGACTATTTCCTCTTCTCGCTTGCATTTTCTCTCCTGTGTGTTTCCCATTAAATTGTCAACTGCTTGTTTATTTGCATAGTTGTCATCATAATAAAAAATTCCATCCAAGTGTATTTCCTTCAAGTTATGGTATAGCTTATATATTATTCCATTTAGCTACAAATCGAATACATTTCATTTCATGCAAGGTACACATAATTAACCAAATGTTCACTATTGGTAAGCACTGTGATTTTCATTGCTCATATGTAATTCTCCATAGGATTCATTCTTCAGTTGTTTGTTTTTATTGGGTTTGGGACGCTTTGAAAACCAAATGACTCTTGGAATGAAGGCTGAAGGAATATTTTCAAATTTTTCAACTGCGTCCTGAGGTAGCCGGGAGGTATGGGGACTTCTCCTTGCTTGGCCCTGCCATGAGTAATTGGATTATGCCACACGGTGGAAAAGTGACTATGTCAGTGTCACTGGCTCAGGCCAAATTTGCAAGTCCCCTGGCTCTGTCCTCTCTGGGGGTCTGCTGAACGATCTGTCACCTTTTCTCCCGCTAAGGGCCCTGGGCACGGGGTGCTTGGGATGCCGGGACTGCCGATGGGGGATGGACAGGTGGCCACGAGTCAGCTGTGCAATAATGGAGCTGCATAGGATCTAAGGGGGGTTCAGGGTGTGCTTCCCTGGGAGTGCTAGCTCTGTGTGTGTGTGCATATGCGTACTTTTTCTGACTTCAGATCTCCTTACACGTTTGTGTGATGTGTGTGAGTGTGATTTGGTGCGATGTGATAAATACCTGTACAGTAAAGCATTGGATTGCGAATGACTTGTTCTGCGAGTGTTCCACAAGACGAGCAAACATTTATAATACATCTTAACTTGATGAACAAGCCACGTCTTGTGATACAAGTAGTATGGGGTGCCAAATGTCGCATGATCACAACCGAGCCAACAGTTCTCTCTCTCTCCCTGAGGGATTGTGGGTGATCATCTCCCATACTAGGATGCTCTGTCTCAGGCTGTGGTGTTTGGCAGAAATCAGTGATTTTCAGAATGTTGGAAGGTGCCCACAACTGGGACTAGTGTATTTTTTGTCACTTCAAAGCACCTACGGACAGTCCTTTGCTTTTCCAGACAAGAGTGAGCTTAGGAATACTTTGCTTCATTCTAGGTCAGGCTGCCTGCAGAGAGAGACCCTTTCCTCCGCTACCTGATTGCCAGTTACATTAAATACATGACAAGAGTTTATTAACACTGTACCGTAGTCAACATCCGTTGATACGAAGGCCCCCATGCAGAAAAAGATTCCACCGAGCCGATAACGGTGCTTGTATTAGTGATAGCGAAAGTCGTCCTACACAGCAACTCTCCTCTCATCTCCCTCACAACCAGCCACAGAGGCTTTCACAGCTAAGTGCAGGTTAATTTGTTTATTTTTCTTTGTATCTTCTTTATTATTTTGTATTATATTACGGCATTGCGGTCACTTTTCTATGAATATTTTTGGGGTGTGGAACGAATCATACGAATCATCTGCATTTCCATGATTTCTTCTGGGGAAATTCGCTTTGATGTACAGGTGCTTTGGATCACAAGCGTGTTTCCAGCACGAAGGATGCTCGCGAACCAGAGTCTTACTATATTTGGATACGAGTGTGTCTGTGGGAGAATGAGTGCACGCGCGTGTGTGTGGTTGTGCGTGCGTGCGCATCCTTGGAGGTGTGTGTGTGAGGTGGGGGTGGTCCCTGTGCCTCTGTACATGTGTGTTTGGGTGAATCTGTGTGTGTTTCTAGGTTTGGGTGTATCTCTGGGTGTATACGTGTGTGGGGGGTACGTGCCCCTGTGCGTGTGTGTCTAGGGGTGGGCGTGCATGATTCTGGCTGTAAGCCCGTGAAGATCTGAGGGAAGACCACCACACGTAGCACAGTGATTCTGGACTCAGGGACTGAACTAATTGGGCAAAGCCCCCTTGATGGCACGGTGGGATGCTGCCCGTTTGAGGCTCCCTAAGAGCCATGAAGAAGGAAAGACTTCCTGACGGAGAAAATAGTGAGCAGACACATGGAGTCCCATCATCCTTTGCTGCCTGGGCCCCTCATCTGCACAGGAGGCCCGGCTGGGGCTAGGGGAGGCCGCCGGGCCCGGGGACCACACACCCTCCTTTCCACAGGGCTGCCTCGTGTAACCTGAAGCCCCCCTTCTCTGATAGGTTCCAGACCTTCCCACATGCTGACAGCCAAATGCAGCCCAGGTGACTCACAGCCCCTTTGTCTCGCTGTGGTGCGGGGAGACTTTTCTTGGAAATGTGTTTCACTGCGGTGTTGAGGCCGGGGTGCCTGCCAGCCCTCTGTGAGGGCAAGGGGAAAAGTACCCGCTCCACCCCCAGGTGTGTGCTCTCAGACCCCGGAGACGCTGCAGTGAAGGCTGCTGTGTGTGCTCACTTGTCTGCGTGGAGTAAAGGAGGGGCCCGTGTGCATTCTGGAAGCCAAAGAGGGTCAGGGCATGCTGGGCACAATCAGCTAGAAGCAGAGACCCCGGGGTCAAAACCCCACCAAGACAATGTCCTTCCCTGGGGGTGAGGTAGGGAAAGAAACTCACAGAATGAAAAGAGGGCCGGCCCCCAAAGCTTCCTCGCTGACCCGTGGTGGCCAGCTCATCCGTGTTTGTCAGGGGCTGTCCTAGAGATCCAGTATCCCAGGGGTCCCCACAGCCTCGGACACCCGGGATAGTTGGTCACGCCAACCCCATCCCAGGTAGCACCGGGGTCTCCCGAGAGGAAGCTGCCTCTTGCCCAGGAAGTATCCTCACTGAGTGCATTGTGTGGGGCCCAAGGGTTGGGGCACGTCTGGGGATTTTGCTCAGCACGCTCAGATTGGTCAAGTCTGGGTTTTCCTGCTGCTTCTGGCCTGTGTCCAGCTTCCCTGGCACCGGGAACTTGGGGTTGGGGCTTTCAGTGGGAGATTCAGGCTGGTAACAGCTGTCAGTCACCTCAGTTTGGTTTCCACACCTACCTCCCCAAGGTCCTGGGGCAGAAAAAGTCAATGGAGCTGGGGCGGGGAAGGGGTTGCTGCTGAGAGAGGGGTTCAGAACCCAAGCATTGATTTTGACATTGTTGCACTTCTTTTGGTGAGAGAAGTGTGAGGGGTCCTGCCCCTTTTGCAGACTGAGGTTTTGTGATTCTAGAACCAGGGCTGGGGTAGAAGCCACCAAGTTCTGTCATCTAAGGAGGAAGGCCATCAATCAGCCTTTTGGGTAAAAAGGTTCAGAGGAGAAACAGCCAGGGCAGTGAAGGGTCCCCCCAGACAGGCAGCACAAGTGCCCAGGCCCGTGCCCCGTGAAGGCCAATGAGCTGTTAGCGGTGAAAGGGAGTTTATCAGGTGGGCGAGGAAAGCGTCTGACCCCAGGTGGCAATCTGGTCAGGCAAGGGGGTGGGGGCAGGACAGGGTGACCAGAGTCCCCTCTGGTATGGCGGGAGGCTTTAAGGTGACTGTAGACATGACCTCAGAAACGAAAGCCAGGGACTTCTGCGGCCAAGCTTGGCTAGGGAAGGCCTGGCAATCCTTGGCCGAAGTACCCAGACATCCCTTCCTGACTCCTCCCTGTAAGCACCCATGCCCTAATGTCATGCGGCAAGGCCTCCCCCCTCCCCCCGCTGCCACAGCCTCCCTCTGCCATAGGGAGCCCTGG
>NW_024423160.1:0-7053 GCF_014898765.1 Herpailurus yagouaroundi
CCAGGGCTCCCTATGGCAGAGGGAGGCTGTGGCAGCGGGGGGAGGGGGGAGGCCTTGCCGCATGACATTAGGGCATGGGTGCTTACAGGGAGGAGTCAGGAAGGGATGTCTGGGTACTTCGGCCAAGGATTGCCAGGCCTTCCCTAGCCAAGCTTGGCCGCAGAAGTCCCTGGCTTTCGTTTCTGAGGTCATGTCTACAGTCACCTTAAAGCCTCCCGCCATACCAGAGGGGACTCTGGTCACCCTGTCCTGCCCCCACCCCCTTGCCTGACCAGATTGCCACCTGGGGTCAGACGCTTTCCTCGCCCACCTGATAAACTCCCTTTCACCGCTAACAGCTCATTGGCCTTCACGGGGCACGGGCCTGGGCACTTGTGCTGCCTGTCTGGGGGGACCCTTCACTGCCCTGGCTGTTTCTCCTCTGAACCTTTTTACCCAAAAGGCTGATTGATGGCCTTCCTCCTTAGATGACAGAACTTGGTGGCTTCTACCCCAGCCCTGGTTCTAGAATCACAAAACCTCAGTCTGCAAAAGGGGCAGGACCCCTCACACTTCTCTCACCAAAAGAAGTGCAACAATGTCAAAATCAATGCTTGGGTTCTGAACCCCTCTCTCAGCAGCAACCCCTTCCCCGCCCCAGCTCCATTGACTTTTTCTGCCCCAGGACCTTGGGGAGGTAGGTGTGGAAACCAAACTGAGGTGACTGACAGCTGTTACCAGCCTGAATCTCCCACTGAAAGCCCCAACCCCAAGTTCCCGGTGCCAGGGAAGCTGGACACAGGCCAGAAGCAGCAGGAAAACCCAGACTTGACCAATCTGAGCGTGCTGAGCAAAATCCCCAGACGTGCCCCAACCCTTGGGCCCCACACAATGCACTCAGTGAGGATACTTCCTGGGCAAGAGGCAGCTTCCTCTCGGGAGACCCCGGTGCTACCTGGGATGGGGTTGGCGTGACCAACTATCCCGGGTGTCCGAGGCTGTGGGGACCCCTGGGATACTGGATCTCTAGGACAGCCCCTGACAAACACGGATGAGCTGGCCACCACGGGTCAGCGAGGAAGCTTTGGGGGCCGGCCCTCTTTTCATTCTGTGAGTTTCTTTCCCTACCTCACCCCCAGGGAAGGACATTGTCTTGGTGGGGTTTTGACCCCGGGGTCTCTGCTTCTAGCTGATTGTGCCCAGCATGCCCTGACCCTCTTTGGCTTCCAGAATGCACACGGGCCCCTCCTTTACTCCACGCAGACAAGTGAGCACACACAGCAGCCTTCACTGCAGCGTCTCCGGGGTCTGAGAGCACACACCTGGGGGTGGAGCGGGTACTTTTCCCCTTGCCCTCACAGAGGGCTGGCAGGCACCCCGGCCTCAACACCGCAGTGAAACACATTTCCAAGAAAAGTCTCCCCGCACCACAGCGAGACAAAGGGGCTGTGAGTCACCTGGGCTGCATTTGGCTGTCAGCATGTGGGAAGGTCTGGAACCTATCAGAGAAGGGGGGCTTCAGGTTACACGAGGCAGCCCTGTGGAAAGGAGGGTGTGTGGTCCCCGGGCCCGGCGGCCTCCCCTAGCCCCAGCCGGGCCTCCTGTGCAGATGAGGGGCCCAGGCAGCAAAGGATGATGGGACTCCATGTGTCTGCTCACTATTTTCTCCGTCAGGAAGTCTTTCCTTCTTCATGGCTCTTAGGGAGCCTCAAACGGGCAGCATCCCACCGTGCCATCAAGGGGGCTTTGCCCAATTAGTTCAGTCCCTGAGTCCAGAATCACTGTGCTACGTGTGGTGGTCTTCCCTCAGATCTTCACGGGCTTACAGCCAGAATCATGCACGCCCACCCCTAGACACACACGCACAGGGGCACGTACCCCCCACACACGTATACACCCAGAGATACACCCAAACCTAGAAACACACACAGATTCACCCAAACACACATGTACAGAGGCACAGGGACCACCCCCACCTCACACACACACCTCCAAGGATGCGCACGCACGCACAACCACACACACGCGCGTGCACTCATTCTCCCACAGACACACTCGTATCCAAATATAGTAAGACTCTGGTTCGCGAGCATCCTTCGTGCTGGAAACACGCTTGTGATCCAAAGCACCTGTACATCAAAGCGAATTTCCCCAGAAGAAATCATGGAAATGCAGATGATTCGTATGATTCGTTCCACACCCCAAAAATATTCATAGAAAAGTGACCGCAATGCCGTAATATAATACAAAATAATAAAGAAGATACAAAGAAAAATAAACAAATTAACCTGCACTTAGCTGTGAAAGCCTCTGTGGCTGGTTGTGAGGGAGATGAGAGGAGAGTTGCTGTGTAGGACGACTTTCGCTATCACTAATACAAGCACCGTTATCGGCTCGGTGGAATCTTTTTCTGCATGGGGGCCTTCGTATCAACGGATGTTGACTACGGTACAGTGTTAATAAACTCTTGTCATGTATTTAATGTAACTGGCAATCAGGTAGCGGAGGAAAGGGTCTCTCTCTGCAGGCAGCCTGACCTAGAATGAAGCAAAGTATTCCTAAGCTCACTCTTGTCTGGAAAAGCAAAGGACTGTCCGTAGGTGCTTTGAAGTGACAAAAAATACACTAGTCCCAGTTGTGGGCACCTTCCAACATTCTGAAAATCACTGATTTCTGCCAAACACCACAGCCTGAGACAGAGCATCCTAGTATGGGAGATGATCACCCACAATCCCTCAGGGAGAGAGAGAGAACTGTTGGCTCGGTTGTGATCATGCGACATTTGGCACCCCATACTACTTGTATCACAAGACGTGGCTTGTTCATCAAGTTAAGATGTATTATAAATGTTTGCTCGTCTTGTGGAACACTCGCAGAACAAGTCATTCGCAATCCAATGCTTTACTGTACAGGTATTTATCACATCGCACCAAATCACACTCACACACATCACACAAACGTGTAAGGAGATCTGAAGTCAGAAAAAGTACGCATATGCACACACACACAGAGCTAGCACTCCCAGGGAAGCACACCCTGAACCCCCCTTAGATCCTATGCAGCTCCATTATTGCACAGCTGACTCGTGGCCACCTGTCCATCCCCCATCGGCAGTCCCGGCATCCCAAGCACCCCGTGCCCAGGGCCCTTAGCGGGAGAAAAGGTGACAGATCGTTCAGCAGACCCCCAGAGAGGACAGAGCCAGGGGACTTGCAAATTTGGCCTGAGCCAGTGACACTGACATAGTCACTTTTCCACCGTGTGGCATAATCCAATTACTCATGGCAGGGCCAAGCAAGGAGAAGTCCCCATACCTCCCGGCTACCTCAGGACGCAGTTGAAAAATTTGAAAATATTCCTTCAGCCTTCATTCCAAGAGTCATTTGGTTTTCAAAGCGTCCCAAACCCAATAAAAACAAACAACTGAAGAATGAATCCTATGGAGAATTACATATGAGCAATGAAAATCACAGTGCTTACCAATAGTGAACATTTGGTTAATTATGTGTACCTTGCATGAAATGAAATGTATTCGATTTGTAGCTAAATGGAATAATATATAAGCTATACCATAACTTGAAGGAAATACACTTGGATGGAATTTTTTATTATGATGACAACTATGCAAATAAACAAGCAGTTGACAATTTAATGGGAAACACACAGGAGAGAAAATGCAAGCGAGAAGAGGAAATAGTCTTTCCCTACACTTCTGTAAAATGGGCAAATAAACATTAAATCTAGTCACCCACAGAGAATAAAGTCACCATCCCAAGTGTTTACAGATATCTTCTTTGTAGAAGCAGAATGAGTCCTATTTCTTGAGTTTGACGCTGGGGGACACACTCCTGCCAATTTGCCATTTCAGAAAGATCCAACTTTAAGTACGATGTTTCCGGTTCACTGATAAAGCATTAAAGCATTTATGCGTGGCACTGGAGATACACAGATGAATAAAACTTGCTTTATACTCTAAGTCTTCTTGGAGGAGATGGTCCCTGAACTGAGGGTGAAGGACAGGTGGAAGGAAATGTGGATTCCAGTAGTGGTTAGGAGACCAGGGGACCAAAATGAACTAGGTGAGAGCAAGGAGGTTGTTTGTGGAGTCCACAATGACTCTGAGGTTTCTGACGTTGGGACTGGATGGGTCACGGGGGAATTCAAAAGAAGAGGCAGCATTGGGTTCCAGGATTAGACCGGGGAGAAAGTGGTTCCATTTTGGACCCAAGGATTTGGGGTATCCAAAGATGCCACCCACTCTCCATGGAGATATAGAAGAAGGAGTCATCAGGGTGAGGACAGTGGAGAAAGCTTGCAGGGTTGTAGAAAAGAATTCAGAGTGTAAGAAAATAATCTAGGAGCTAACTCTGGGGAAGAGAACTAGTAAAAGGCGGACAGATTGGAACCCGGGAAGACAGAAAGGAGCTGGTCACAGGTAGAAGGCAAGTCACAAAAGGCAAAGGAAGGTCAAGGCGAAGGGCTAGTCAATACATGAAGGAGCCTTGAAGTGAGGAGGGGCCAGTACTAAATCTCGGGAGGGGAAATCAAGAACATCTTACTGACAGCGATGCCTTTCATGGTCCTACTCACTCAGAGCATCAAGAAGTAGGTTTCAGCTTACAGAAATCAACTGTCTGTAAAAACTTTGGGTCCAGCATGATCCCTAAAGATATATTGGTCAAAGCTTGTCATAACACAAAAATGAATTGCCGGAATCTTCTTTAGCACCCAAGTTACCATAGGCTGATTAGGTGGTTTGCCTAATTACAGACTAAGTGGTAAGTAATATTGATGATGATTCTTCCTATATAACTCTTGGGTCTAAACGTCAGCCAGATCTCAGGTCTCCTAAGCTTGGTAAGAAATTGTAAAACAGGGGCGTCTGGGTGGCTCAGTTAAGTGTTCGACTTCAGCTCAGGTCATGATCTCACAGTTTGTGGGTTCGAGCCCCGCGTCGGGCTCTGTGCTAACAGCTCGGAGCCTGGAGCCTGCTTCGGATTCTGTGTCTCCCCCTCTCTCTCTCTGCCCCTCCCCAGCTCGCACTCTGTCTCTCTCTAAAATAAATAAACATTTTTAAAACCTTTAAATATAAAAAAATAAATAAATTGTAAAACACATGTTAACAAATTAAACACAAACTTAACAAGTTTTCAGTTGGTTTCCTTGGATAAGATGGCCCAGATTCTAGGTTGCTATATATTGAAAATATGACATATATTGGAAACACTAAATAAAAACATAGTATGTAACAATTTGTAATTGTTTGTGTGTGGATTCTGGGTAAAAGTGTAACCCATTGAAAAGTCTTGCCCTGGCTTGTTAAAAAAAAAAAAATCACGTGGCAAGAGTCCTCATCCAGGAGAATATGAATGCTAATCTCTCAAAATCTATAAACTACGCAGTGTAGCTGCTGATGAAATCACCAAATAAAACAGAGAATTTATCCAGGAGAGCAAGATGTCTGAATCCTTTAAAATTTGGTTAGTTGTTCTCATATTAGGAATGGGGGGGCTCAGGTAAAACCTCACATAAAAAGCTGGCCAGGCAAGGACTGTCCGAGCTTCCTCTCGAAGGGAAGCTGTCAGGCTGGGCTTCAGACGGGATCGGTTTTCTTTACAAAAGACCATGTAATGCTGTTTACTACTCCTAAAATATATGAGAAGTACGATCAAAGTTCTCCTTCTATAACCAGATGACCGAAAAATGGTTGAGCCAGCCCTGCATACCTTGGCCTTTGGCCCCGTTTCTCGAGGAAATGGTTTTAACAAATATTTCATATCGCATTGAAAAACATTTGCTCGTTCCTGAGGGCGTCTCATCTGAAGGAAAGAAAGGCTGGGGTACTTTAACTGGTTGGTGCTGGGGATACTGGAATCAGGAGGAGAGCAAGTGAAGATTCCAGGTACTCTTTTGACTTGATCCTCCCAGTTCCGGAAACTATGAAACTCTACAGAATCCCTAGCAGGAGGAGGCTTTGGGCCCTTGTACCCAGGCACCATCAAGGCACTGGGGCAGCCATAAGCTCTCCATGAAGTCTCATGGCCTTGTTTCTTTTTGCTCCTCTTGAGCCGTGAAGGACATCATTTTGGGTGAGAGGAAATAAGGCCTCAACGTCCAACCATTTATTCATAAGAACTTTGATTCCAGCTGCCTCTCTTCCAGGTCTCCGAAAACAACTCCCAGTTAAAGCAGGAGAGCCTGGCCTTTCTTAAGAGCTCATTAAATGTTACCTCCAAATAGCCCTTGGGAAGGAAAGTCGGCTACGCGAGTCCCATCTCCCCACCTGGGCTAGCAAGCAGCGTGCACCTTGGAAGCTTGTCCTAAGAGAACAAGCTTGCAAGATGGACAGCGATGGACCAGCGAACAATGAGCCCTTTTTAGCCCTGGGGCCCGGCTGAGCCTCTGAGAACCCAGCGCTTACATTGCTGGGAGGCTGGGGTGCTCTAGGTGACAGGAGTCCTTCCCCGTGGCTCCAAGGAGCTGGGTCATTGGTTTTCTTACGGGAGAGGACATTGCACAGTTCCTGTTGCACAGGAACTGGGAGGATCAAGTCAAAAGAGTACCTGGAATCTTCCACTTACTCTCCTCCGGATTCCAGTATCCCTGTTGCACAGTTCAGGCTGTGTGGCCCAGCCGGGCAGACAGGAGAGTACAAACACGGATGCCCCCATTTCTGGCTGGTCTAGCCTGTTCTTGCTTCTGTCCTGGGTGGAAAACAGGAATAGCTCTGGCTGTACTGGGGCCTGCGGGGAAGGGAGGTGAGCAGAGCACGGAGGCCAGGAGGCCCGGGAGGCTCAGAGAAGCCCCCGAAGACAGCCTTCGCCTCCAGCTGGGATTCTCTCCCACAACACCCAGGAGCCTACAGCCGGCCCAGGGAGGCTTCAGGAGCACAGTCCTGACACAGCAGGACACTGATGGCCGGTCACAACCACAAAGCTAAGCAGCTGCCCTCTGAGGGGCCAGGACCCTCAGTGAGCAGGGTGCTTTGCTCAATGAAGGGTCCCAACCCAGCACTCAGCACCATACACCCCTCCCCCCGCTGCCACAGCCTCCCTCTGCCATAGGGAGCCCTGG
>NW_024423161.1:0-9639 GCF_014898765.1 Herpailurus yagouaroundi
GGGGTTTCTATTCTATTCCATTGGTCTATGTGTCTGTTTTTGTGCCAGAGGTATGTTCCCTTTAAACCTACTTTGTTGAGGGTTTTTATCATGAATGAATGTTGCACTTGGTACTTTGTCAAATGCTTTTTCTGCATCTATTGAAATTATCAGATGATTTTTATCTTTTCTCTTATTGAGGTGATCTATCTCATTCATTAATTTGTGAATATTGAACCACTCTTGCATCCCAGGAATAAATTCCATTTGGTTGTCATAAATAACTTGTTTAATGTATTGTTGGATTCAGTTTGGTAATATTTTATTGAGGATTTTTGTATCTATACTCATCAGAGATTTTGGCCTGCAGTTCTCTCTCTCTGTCTCTCTCTCTCTCTCTCTCTCTTTTGCAGTGTCTTAATATGGTTTTGTTATCAGGGTAATAATGTTGGCCTCATAGAATGAATTTGGAAGTTTTACTTCCTCTTCTATCTTTTGGAATAGTTTGAGAAGTATAGGTATTAACTTTTCTTTAAATATTTGGTAGAATTAATTTGTGAAGCCGTCTGTTCCTCAACTTTTGTTTGTTGAGAGTTTTTTGATTACTGATTCAGTTTCATTGCCAGTATTCTCTTTGTGCAAATTTCCAATTTCTTCCTGATTTAGTTTTGGGAGATTATAAATTTCTAAGAATGTATCCATTTCTTCTAGGTTTAATTTGTTGGCAGATGATTTTTCATAATATTCTTTTATAATTCTGTTATATTTCTGTGCTCCTAGTTTTTATTTCTCCTCTTTCATTTTTGACTTTGTTTATTTGAATTCTCTCTCGCACGCTTTTACAAAATATTTTGCATGAGTCTGGCTAAAGATTTATCATTTTTGTTGATCTTTTCGAAGTGCCAGCTCTTGGTTTCACTGATGTGTTCCTTTTTTTTTTTTTTTTAATTTCTATTTCATTTATTTCTACTCTTCCTTATTTCCTTCCTTTTACTGGTTTGGGGTTTTGTTTTTCTTTTCCCAGCGTCTCTAGCTGTAATGTTTAGGTTGTTTATTTGAGACTTTTCTTGCTTCTTGAAGTAGGCTTGTATAGCTATAAACTTCCCTCTTAGAACAGCTTTTGCTGTATCCCAAGTATTTTGGACCATTGTGTTTTCATTTTCATTTGTCTCCATGTATTTTTTGGTTTCCTCTTTGATATCTTAGTTGACCCATTCATAGTTTAGTAGCATGTCATTTAACCTCCATGTATTTGTGTTTTTTTTTCCCCACAAATGTCAGACCAGGCATTTTCCAGAGATGCAGTAGCGCCAAACTGCAGGAAAATGCAAGGGTGGAGACATGTGTTGCCAGCAAATTTCATGCTGGCTGGAGGCAACCTCCAGCTGCCAGGGAACCAAGGCAAGCCAGGTCAGAGGGGATAGATCAGCAGAAGCATGTGAGGGCAGGATGGCATTGTAAGCAAAGTTTGCACAAGTCTGCTGTGGGAGAGGACCTGGAACTGGGGCCTGCCTAGAGGGGGTGTGTCTACAGGAGAAAGCAGGGGAACAAGTATTGACAGCAGGTGACCATCTAGGCTGGGGATGGGGGAGGGAAATGCATTTGCCAGCTCCTTTGTTCCTAGAGAAGTCTCCCGATGATCCCTGATCCTCCAACATGCACTCTTAGATTGGTAAACATATCTCACTCCTGTATACTCTAGGCATTTTTCAAATTGCTGCTTCTATGTTGTATCTCCATGCGGCTGTTTGTTTTGCTGTCTCTTCAAGAGTGGGGACTCACTTTCCTCTCATCCTTCCAGGAGCCTGCTGACTTTTAAAATTCTATGTTTTAAGCCCCAGTGATTGTAAGGATTCATGAAATTTGATCCTTCTGGTTTTCAAAACCAAATGTTATGGTGTTTTGTCTTCCTCACGTAGGCTCACTGGTTTGAGAGTGTTCTTTTCTCTCTCTGCACCTGCAGTGTCTCTCCCTTCTGTGGACAGTTTTGTGGGTCCATTTAGCTCCTGACTGCATCTCTGCTTTTCCTACCCTCCTTAATGTGGCCTCTTATCTACATTTAGCTGTGGAGAGTTTGTTCTTCCACCTTTCAGGTTGATTTCTAGGTTATTTATACCAATGTGGCTGTTATCTAGTTGTATCTGTGGGATGAAGTGACTTAGGGTCCTCCCACATCACCATCAACCCTGAAAAACCTGATCCTTACTAAATTTATTACTACAGTGTAATCAAGTCTATATTATAGAAAATTGGTACCAGAAGTAGGGGCTGTCATAGTACATAAGTTTAAAATATGTGATGTTGTCTTGGGAATTTGAAGATAATCTTCAAAAAAATGGTTAATGGAGGGGTGCCTGGGTGGTCAGTCAGTTGAAGGTCCAGTTTTGGCTCAGGTCATGATCTCATGGCTCATGAGTTTAGGCCCCACATTGGACTCCCTGCTGTCAGCATAGAACCCACATCAGATCCTCTATCCCCACCCCCTCTCTCCTCCTCCCCTACTCTCTCTCTCTCTCTCTCTCTCTCTCAAAAATAAATGGACATTCAAAAAATGGTTATTGGAGATTAGGAGGATAGAAATAAAAACATACTGCTATGGTAAAACTCTTGGGGAAAATGTTGTATGAAATGACTTAGAAGGAAAATCATGAGCCAAATGAATTTGTTATTCTTAGGGAAGAGGTTTTAAGGAAAGCATTATAAACATAAGTGAGCTTCTTTTGATTGCATTTGACAAGGGATTACAAGACAGAAACAATCAGAAAGGAATTGGTCTGCTTATAAGAAGGGATTAAAGGGAATGGAATGAGACTATAAATTCAGAAATTTGTAGGACTGGACAAAGAGACTGCCTCACAATCCCAATTACTAAATTAAAAAATGACAAGACTATTAAAATTCAGTTATATATTAAGGATTAAACTTTAATGTCTGCTGATGATATTCACTGCTAAAACTTATGAATGGTTTAAGGAAGCATTTAGTAAATACTCTAAATTGAGCAAAACATTCTTAGCAAAAGATTAAAGTGGTTAACCTCTTGATAGGTTCATAGAATACATAATTGTATTGAAGGTGGGTGTGGCATAGTGGGAAGAAAGCAAAACGAATGAAACAAATAGCAAATTAAAGAAGTGTGTCTAGAAATGAATTATGGCTGTGGCTATTGGTACATCAAAATGACTAGAATCAAACAGATAAAACATTTGTTGTGTTCGTAAGAAAGTGGTACTGATAAACCATTATCCTGGAGTACATAAAGTTTATGACTAATTGAGGCTTTACATATCTCATCTATTGGCAGGAGAAAACTCTTTCAAACTTCATGAAAGGTCTATATCTTGAAGTCCACTTTTTATGTGGCCAAAGAAACTAAAGGGGGAGAGGAATATCCCAGAGGATGGTCCAGGGACCCTGAAGAAAAATGAGAAGGGTGTTACTTTCAGTAACCGAAATAAATGCTTAATCAAAAAACATTTCTCCAGGCACCTGGGTGGCTCAATCGGTTAAGCAACTGACTTCGGCTCAAGTCATGATCTCGTGGTTCCTGGGTTTGAGCCCTGCATCGGGGCCTGTGCTGACAGCTCAGAGCCTGGAACCTGCTTCAGATTCTGTGTCTCTCTCTTTCTGTTCCTCCCCTGCTAGTTCTCTTTCTCTGTCTCTCAAAAATAAATAAACATTAAAAAAATTAAAAAAAAATCATTTCTCACCTCATTTAAGGGGTCCTCACAATTCTGCCCTGCATATTTCAAAATTGCTAAGGACCAATGTTTTCTACAGTGTCTCCCAGTTTTTTTTTTTCCACTTTGTGAATGTATTTATTTTGATTATCCTATTCTACTTCACTGTTGTATACTTCACATTGTGGGAATGATAACTTGCATTTTTAGTTCATAGGACTCTGGATCGAGAAAAACTATGTCCTGGTCACTGGACATATTATATTAATCACTGATGCAGAGATTTTTGTATATTACTCAGAGATCCTGAACTTTGAGCTTGATGGCATAACTTGAATTGACTCCACTGGGAGGTGATGAGTATATTTTGCCTGTGGAAGAAGAATGAACAGGATATTTGGTGTGATGTTGGGAATATTATATTGGTTATTATTGCTGGTAACCAAATTTTTCTAGTTCTTTCCTTCTTTTGGGTATATGGTAGGATTGTTTTTCTTGTACTTTGAAGCTTGGTAGGACTGTGTGTCTTGCTTTGACCAATACAATGTGAGCAGTAATGCCATTTCTGGGTAAAATTTTAGAGCTTTTATGTGACTTGCTGCTCTCCTTTCTTTTTGGCTTAGAACACAGGGATAGGACCTTTTATGCTTGGGGCCCTGGGTGATGACAACCAGAGCTGACACCCTTCCCCCCCACCAACCCTGTCACCACCAGTGGACCTGTGATGATATCTTGACATGTATATATGTATATATCTTGACCTACATCTTTACTATGTGTATATGTTCTAATCTTTATTACAAGCTTAACTGATCCTCCAAAAAGGTCTAGACTCTAGTGGATAATTAATGCATGATTGAAATAACATTGCATTGAACGTGTGGGCTGTAACTGCTGAGGTATTTATTGACCATCCTTACATGATCAATTAATGTAAGCTGTCTCGACATTAGTTGGACTAGACATAAGCCAGAGACCTGAAACCTAATACCTATCCTGAGAATTGGAAATACTTTGCCACTCAACTTTAACATTAAGTGAATGAAGAGCAACTGGTACTAGCTCTAAAAAAGCAGATTCAATATGAGATGAGACTGAGGATATCTTATAAAACAATGTTAACTGAAAAAGAGAATGAGTATCCTATGCAACACTGGCTTTTTTAAAAAAAAAAATTATTTTAGGGGCTTCCAGGAAGATGGCGGCATAGGAGGACGCTGGGCTCACCACGTGTCCTGCTGATCACTTAGATTCCACCTACACCTGCCTAACTAACCCAGAAAACCGCCAGAGGATTAGCAGAATGGAGTCTCCGGAGCCAAGCGCAGACGAGAGGCCCACGGAAGAGGGTAGGAAGGGCGGGGAGGCGGTGCGCGCTCCACGGACTGGCGGGAGGGAGCCGGGGCGGAAGGGCGGCTTGCCGGCCAAGCAGAGCCCCCGAGTCTGGCTGGCAAAAGCAGAGGGGCCTGACGGACTGTGTTCCGACAGCAAGCGCAACTTAGCGTCTGGGAGGTCATAAGTTAACAGCTCTGCTCAGAAAGCGGGAAGGCTGGAGGACAAAGGGAGGGAGAGCTGCTGAGCTCCCGGATGACAGAGCTCAGTTTGGTGGGGAACAAAGGTGCTCGCCAGCGCCATCTCCCCCGCCCATCCCCCAGCCAAAATCCCAAAGGGAACCAGTTCCTGCCAGGGCTCTTGCTCGCTCCACGCAAACACCCAACTCTGTGCTTCTGCAGAGCCAAACCTCCGGCAGCGGATCTGACTCCCTCCCGCTGCCACAGGGCCCCTCCTGAAGTGGATCACCTAAGGAGAAGTGAGCTAAGCCTGCCCCTCCTGCCCCCGTGCACCTTGCCTACCCACCCCAGCTAATACGCCATATCCCCAGCATCACAAGCCTGGCAGTGTGCAAGTAGCCCAGACGGGCCACACCTCCCCACAGTGAATCCCGCACCTAGGAGAGGGGAAGAGAAGGCACACACCAGTCTGACTGTGGCCCCAGCAGTGGGCTGGGGGCAGACATCAGGACTGACTGCAGCCCCACCCACCAACTCCAGTTATACACCAGAGCACAGGGGAAGTGCCCTGCAGGTCCTCACCACGCCAGGGACTATCCAAAATGACCAAACGGAAGAATTCCCCACAGAAGAATCTCCAGGAAATAACAACAGCTAATGAACTGATCAAAAACAATTTAAATAATATAACAGAAAGTGAATTTAGAATAGTAGTCATAAAATTAATCGCTGGGCTTGAAAACAGTATAGCTGACAGCAGAGAATCTCTTGCTACAGAGATCAAGGGACTAAGGAACAGTCACGAGGAGCTGAAAAACGCTTTAAATGAAATGCATAACAAAATGGAAACCACCACAGCTCGGATTGAAGAGGCAGAGGAGAGAATAGGTGAACTAGAAGATAAAGTTATGGAAAAAGAAGAAGCTGAGAGAAAGAGAGATAAAAAAATCCAGGAGTATGAGGGGAAAATTAGAGAACTAAGTGATACACTAAAAAGAAATAATATACGCATCATTGGTATCCCAGAGGAGGAAGAGAGAGGGAAAGGTGCTGAAGGGGTACTTGAAGAAATAATAGCTGAGAACTTCCCTGAAGTGGGGAAGGAAAAAGGCATTGAAATCCAAGAGGCACAGAGAACTCCCTTCAGACGTCACTTGAATCGATCTTCTGCACGACATATCATAGTGAAACTGGCAAAATACAAGGATAAAGAGAAAATTCTGAAAGCAGCAAGGGGTAAACGTGCCCTCACATATAAAGGGAGACCTATAAGACTCGTGACTGATCTCTCTTTTGAAACTTGGCAGGCCAGAAAGAGTTGGCACGAGATTTTCAGTGTGCTAGACAGAAAAAATATGCAGCCGAGAATCCTTTATCCAGCAAGTCTGTCATTTAGAATAGAAGGAGAGATAAAGGTCTTCCCAAACAAACAAAAACTGAAGGAATTTGTCACCACTAAACCAGCCCTACAAGAGATCCTAAGGGGGACCCTGTGAGACAAAGTACCAGAGACATCACTACAAGCATAAAACATACAGACATCACAATGACTCTAAACCCGTATCTTTCTATAGTAACACTGAATGTAAATGGATTAAATGCGCCAACCAAAAGACATAGGATATCAGAGTGGATAAAAAAACAAGACCCATCTATTTGCTGTCTACAAGAGACTCATTTTAGACCTGAGGACACCTTTAGATTGAGAGTGAGGGGATGGAGAACTATTTATCATGCTACTGGAAGCCAAAAGAAAGCTGGAGTAGCCATACTTATATCAGACAAACTAGACTTTAAATTAAAGGCTGTAACAAGAGATGAAGAAGGACATTATATAATAGTGACAGGGTCTATCCATCAGGAAGAGCTAACAATTATAAATGTCTATGCGCCGAATACCGGAGCGCCCAAAAATATAACAATTACTCATAAACACAAGCAACCTTATTGATAAGAATGTGGTAATTGCAGGGGACTTTAACACCCCACTTACAGAAATGGATAGATCATCTAGACACACGGTCAATAAAGAAACAAGGGCCCTGAATGAGACATTGGATCAGATGGACTTGACAGATATATTTAGAACTCTGCATCCCAAAGCAACAGAATATACTTTCTTCTCGAGTGCACATGGAACATTCTCCAAGATAGATCATATACTGGGTCACAAAACAGCCCTTCATAAGTTTACAAGAATGGAAATCATACCATGCATACTTTCAGACCACAATGCTATGAAGCTTGAAATCAACCACAGTAAAAAGTCTGGAAAACCTCCAAAAGCATGGAGGTTAAAGAACACCCTACTAACGAATGAGTGGGTCAACCAGGCAATTAGAGAAGAAATTAAAACATATATGGAAACAAACAAAATGAAAATACAACAATCCAAGCACTTTGGGACTCAGCAAAGGCAGTCCTGAGAGGAAAATACATTGCAATCCAGGCCTATCTCAAGAAACAAGAAAAATCCCAAATACAAAATCTAACAGCACACCTAAAGGAAATAGAAGCAGAACAGCAAAGGCAGCCTAAACCCAGCAGAAGAAGAGAAATAATAAAGATCAGAGCAGAAATAAACAATATAGAATCTAAAAAAACTGTAGAGCAGATCAACGAAACCAAGAGTTGGTTTTTTGAAAAAATAAACAAAATTGACAAACCTCTAGCCAGGCTTCTCAAAAAGAAAAGGGAGATGACCCAAATAGATAAAATCATGAATGAAAATGGAATGATTACAACCAATCCCTCAGAGATACAAACAATTATCAGGGAATACTATGAAAAATTATATGCCAACAAATTGGACAACCTGGAAGAAATGGACAAATTCCTGAACACCCACACTCTTCCAAAACTCAATCAGGAGGAAATAGAAAGCTTGAACAGACCCATCACCAGCGAAGAAATTGAATCGGTTATCAAAAATCTCCCAACAAATAAGAGTCCAGGACCAGATGGCTTCCCAGGGGAGTTCTACCAGATGTTTAAAGCAGAGATAATACCTATCCTTCTCAAGCTATTCCAAGAAATAGAAGGTGAAGGAAAACTTCCAGACTCATTCTATGAAGCCAGTATTACTTTGATTCCTAAACCAGACAGAGACCCAGTAAAAAAAGAGAACTACAGGCCAATATCCCTGATGAATATGGATGCAAAAATTCTCAATAAGATACTAGCAAATCGAATTCAACGGCATATAAAAAGAATTATTCACCATGATCAAGTGGGATTCATTCCTGGGATGCAGGGCTGGTTCAACATTCGCAAATCAATCAACGTGATACATCACATTAACAAAAAAAAAGAGAAGAACCATATGATCCTGTCAATCGATGCAGAAAAGGCCTTTGACAAAATCCAGCACCCTTTCTTAATAAAAACCCTTGAGAAAGTCGGGATAGAAGGAACATACTTAAAGATCATAAAAGCCATTTATGAAAAGCCCACAGCTAACATCATCCTCAACGGGGAAAAACTGAGAGCTTTTTCCCTGAGATCAGGAACACGACAGGGATGCCCACTCTCACCGCTGTTGTTTAACATAGTGCTGGAAGTTCTAGCATCAGCAATCAGACAACAAAAGGAAATCAAAGGCATCCAAATTGGCAAAGATGAAGTCAAGCTTTCGCTTTTTGCAGATGACATGATATTATACATGGAAAATCTGATAGACTCCACCAAAAGTCTGCTAGAACTGATACATGAATTCAGCAAAGTTGCAGGATACAAAATCAATGTACAGAAATCAGTTGCATTCTTATACACTAACAATGAAGCAACAGAAAGACAAATAAAGAAACTGATCCCATTCATAATTGCACCAAGAAGCATAAAATAGCTAGGAATAAATCTAACCAAAGATGTACAAGATCTGTATGCTGAAAACTATAGAAAGCTTATGAAGGTAATTTTAGAAGATATAAAGAAATGGAGGGGCGCCTGGGGGGCGCAGTCAGTTGGGCGTCTGACTTCAGCCAGGTCACGATCTCGCGGTCTGTGAGTTCGAGCCCCGCGTCAGGCTCTGCGCTGATGGCTCGGAGCCTGGAGCCTGTTTCCGATTCTGTGTCTCCCTCTCTCTCTGCCCCTCCCCGTTCATGCTCTGTCTCTCTCTGTCCCAAAAATAAATAAAAACGTTGGAAGAAATGGAAAGACATTCCCTGCTCATGGATTGGAAGAGTAAATATTGTCAAAATGTCAATACTGCCCAAAGCTATCTACACATTCAATGCAATCCCAATCAAAATTGCACCAGCATTCTTCTCGAAACTAGAACAAGCAATCCTAAAATTCATATGGAACCACAAAAGGCCCCGAATAGCCAAAGTAATTTTGAAGAAGAAGACCAAAGCAGGAGGCATCACAATCCCAGACTTTAGCCTCTACTACAAAGCTGTCATCATCAAGACAGCATGGTATTGGCACAAAAACAGACACATAGACCAATGGAATAGAATAGAAACCCC
>NW_024423162.1:0-9640 GCF_014898765.1 Herpailurus yagouaroundi
GGGGTTTCTATTCTATTCCATTGGTCTATGTGTCTGTTTTTGTGCCAATACCATGCTGTCTTGATGATGACAGCTTTGTAGTAGAGGCTAAAGTCTGGGATTGTGATGCCTCCTGCTTTGGTCTTCTTCTTCAAAATTACTTTGGCTATTCGGGGCCTTTTGTGGTTCCATATGAATTTTAGGATTGCTTGTTCTAGTTTCGAGAAGAATGCTGGTGCAATTTTGATTGGGATTGCATTGAATGTGTAGATAGCTTTGGGCAGTATTGACATTTTGACAATATTTACTCTTCCAATCCATGAGCAGGGAATGTCTTTCCATTTCTTCCAACGTTTTTATTTATTTTTGGGACAGAGAGAGACAGAGCATGAACGGGGAGGGGCAGAGAGAGAGGGAGACACAGAATCGGAAACAGGCTCCAGGCTCCGAGCCATCAGCGCAGAGCCTGACGCGGGGCTCGAACTCACAGACCGCGAGATCGTGACCTGGCTGAAGTCAGACGCCCAACTGACTGCGCCCCCCAGGCGCCCCTCCATTTCTTTATATCTTCTAAAATTACCTTCATAAGCTTTCTATAGTTTTCAGCATACAGATCTTGTACATCTTTGGTTAGATTTATTCCTAGCTATTTTATGCTTCTTGGTGCAATTATGAATGGGATCAGTTTCTTTATTTGTCTTTCTGTTGCTTCATTGTTAGTGTATAAGAATGCAACTGATTTCTGTACATTGATTTTGTATCCTGCAACTTTGCTGAATTCATGTATCAGTTCTAGCAGACTTTTGGTGGAGTCTATCAGATTTTCCATGTATAATATCATGTCATCTGCAAAAAGCGAAAGCTTGACTTCATCTTTGCCAATTTGGATGCCTTTGATTTCCTTTTGTTGTCTGATTGCTGATGCTAGAACTTCCAGCACTATGTTAAACAACAGCGGTGAGAGTGGGCATCCCTGTCGTGTTCCTGATCTCAGGGAAAAAGCTCTCAGTTTTTCCCCGTTGAGGATGATGTTAGCTGTGGGCTTTTCATAAATGGCTTTTATGATCTTTAAGTATGTTCCTTCTATCCCGACTTTCTCAAGGGTTTTTATTAAGAAAGGGTGCTGGATTTTGTCAAAGGCCTTTTCTGCATCGATTGACAGGATCATATGGTTTTTCTCTTTTTTTTTTGTTAATGTGATGTATCACGTTGATTGATTTGCGAATGTTGAACCAGCCCTGCATCCCAGGAATGAATCCCACTTGATCATGGTGAATAATTCTTTTTATATGCCGTTGAATTCGATTTGCTAGTATCTTATTGAGAATTTTTGCATCCATATTCATCAGGGATATTGGCCTGTAGTTCTCTTTTTTTACTGGGTCTCTGTCTGGTTTAGGAATCAAAGTAATACTGGCTTCATAGAATGAGTCTGGAAGTTTTCCTTCACCTTCTATTTCTTGGAATAGCTTGAGAAGGATAGGTATTATCTCTGCTTTAAACATCTGGTAGAACTCCCCTGGGAAGCCATCTGGTCCTGGACTCTTATTTGTTGGGAGATTTTTGATAACCGATTCAATTTCTTCGCTGGTGATGGGTCTGTTCAAGCTTTCTATTTCCTCCTGATTGAGTTTTGGAAGAGTGTGGGTGTTCAGGAATTTGTCCATTTCTTCCAGGTTGTCCAATTTGTTGGCATATAATTTTTCATAGTATTCCCTGATAATTGTTTGTATCTCTGAGGGATTGGTTGTAATCATTCCATTTTCATTCATGATTTTATCTATTTGGGTCATCTCCCTTTTCTTTTTGAGAAGCCTGGCTAGAGGTTTGTCAATTTTGTTTATTTTTTCAAAAAACCAACTCTTGGTTTCGTTGATCTGCTCTACAGTTTTTTTAGATTCTATATTGTTTATTTCTGCTCTGATCTTTATTATTTCTCTTCTTCTGCTGGGTTTAGGCTGCCTTTGCTGTTCTGCTTCTATTTCCTTTAGGTGTGCTGTTAGATTTTGTATTTGGGATTTTTCTTGTTTCTTGAGATAGGCCTGGATTGCAATGTATTTTCCTCTCAGGACTGCCTTTGCTGAGTCCCAAAGTGCTTGGATTGTTGTATTTTCATTTTGTTTGTTTCCATATATGTTTTAATTTCTTCTCTAATTGCCTGGTTGACCCACTCATTCGTTAGTAGGGTGTTCTTTAACCTCCATGCTTTTGGAGGTTTTCCAGACTTTTTACTGTGGTTGATTTCAAGCTTCATAGCATTGTGGTCTGAAAGTATGCATGGTATGATTTCCATTCTTGTAAACTTATGAAGGGCTGTTTTGTGACCCAGTATATGATCTATCTTGGAGAATGTTCCATGTGCACTCGAGAAGAAAGTATATTCTGTTGCTTTGGGATGCAGAGTTCTAAATATATCTGTCAAGTCCATCTGATCCAATGTCTCATTCAGGGCCCTTGTTTCTTTATTGACCGTGTGTCTAGATGATCTATCCATTTCTGTAAGTGGGGTGTTAAAGTCCCCTGCAATTACCACATTCTTATCAATAAGGTTGCTTGTGTTTATGAGTAATTGTTATATTTTTGGGCGCTCCGGTATTCGGCGCATAGACATTTATAATTGTTAGCTCTTCCTGATGGATAGACCCTGTCACTATTATATAATGTCCTTCTTCATCTCTTGTTACAGCCTTTAATTTAAAGTCTAGTTTGTCTGATATAAGTATGGCTACTCCAGCTTTCTTTTGGCTTCCAGTAGCATGATAAATAGTTCTCCATCCCCTCACTCTCAATCTAAAGGTGTCCTCAGGTCTAAAATGAGTCTCTTGTAGACAGCAAATAGATGGGTCTTGTTTTTTTATCCACTCTGATATCCTATGTCTTTTGGTTGGCGCATTTAATCCATTTACATTCAGTGTTACTATAGAAAGATACGGGTTTAGAGTCATTGTGATGTCTGTATGTTTTATGCTTGTAGTGATGTCTCTGGTACTTTGTCTCACAGGGTCCCCCTTAGGATCTCTTGTAGGGCTGGTTTAGTGGTGACAAATTCCTTCAGTTTTTGTTTGTTTGGGAAGACCTTTATCTCTCCTTCTATTCTAAATGACAGACTTGCTGGATAAAGGATTCTCGGCTGCATATTTTTTCTGTCTAGCACACTGAAAATCTCGTGCCAACTCTTTCTGGCCTGCCAAGTTTCAAAAGAGAGATCAGTCACGAGTCTTATAGGTCTCCCTTTATATGTGAGGGCACGTTTACCCCTTGCTGCTTTCAGAATTTTCTCTTTATCCTTGTATTTTGCCAGTTTCACTATGATATGTCGTGCAGAAGATCGATTCAAGTGACGTCTGAAGGGAGTTCTCTGTGCCTCTTGGATTTCAATGCCTTTTTCCTTCCCCACTTCAGGGAAGTTCTCAGCTATTATTTCTTCAAGTACCCCTTCAGCACCTTTCCCTCTCTCTTCCTCCTCTGGGATACCAATGATGCGTATATTATTTCTTTTTAGTGTATCACTTAGTTCTCTAATTTTCCCCTCATACTCCTGGATTTTTTTATCTCTCTTTCTCTCAGCTTCTTCTTTTTCCATAACTTTATCTTCTAGTTCACCTATTCTCTCCTCTGCCTCTTCAATCCGAGCTGTGGTGGTTTCCATTTTGTTATGCATTTCATTTAAAGCGTTTTTCAGCTCCTCGTGACTGTTCCTTAGTCCCTTGATCTCTGTAGCAAGAGATTCTCTGCTGTCAGCTATACTGTTTTCAAGCCCAGCGATTAATTTTATGACTACTATTCTAAATTCACTTTCTGTTATATTATTTAAATTGTTTTTGATCAGTTCATTAGCTGTTGTTATTTCCTGGAGATTCTTCTGTGGGGAATTCTTCCGTTTGGTCATTTTGGATAGTCCCTGGCGTGGTGAGGACCTGCAGGGCACTTCCCCTGTGCTCTGGTGTATAACTGGAGTTGGTGGGTGGGGCTGCAGTCAGTCCTGATGTCTGCCCCCAGCCCACTGCTGGGGCCACAGTCAGACTGGTGTGTGCCTTCTCTTCCCCTCTCCTAGGTGCGGGATTCACTGTGGGGAGGTGTGGCCCGTCTGGGCTACTTGCACACTGCCAGGCTTGTGATGCTGGGGATATGGCGTATTAGCTGGGGTGGGTAGGCAAGGTGCACGGGGGCAGGAGGGGCAGGCTTAGCTCACTTCTCCTTAGGTGATCCACTTCAGGAGGGGCCCTGTGGCAGCGGGAGGGAGTCAGATCCGCTGCCGGAGGTTTGGCTCTGCAGAAGCACAGAGTTGGGTGTTTGCGTGGAGCGAGCAAGAGCCCTGGCAGGAACTGGTTCCCTTTGGGATTTTGGCTGGGGGATGGGCGGGGGAGATGGCGCTGGCGAGCACCTTTGTTCCCCACCAAACTGAGCTCTGTCATCCGGGAGCTCAGCAGCTCTCCCTCCCTTTGTCCTCCAGCCTTCCCGCTTTCTGAGCAGAGCTGTTAACTTATGACCTCCCAGACGCTAAGTTGCGCTTGCTGTCGGAACACAGTCCGTCAGGCCCCTCTGCTTTTGCCAGCCAGACTCGGGGGCTCTGCTTGGCCGGCAAGCCGCCCTTCCGCCCCGGCTCCCTCCCGCCAGTCCGTGGAGCGCGCACCGCCTCCCCGCCCTTCCTACCCTCTTCCGTGGGCCTCTCGTCTGCGCTTGGCTCCGGAGACTCCATTCTGCTAATCCTCTGGCGGTTTTCTGGGTTAGTTAGGCAGGTGTAGGTGGAATCTAAGTGATCAGCAGGACACGTGGTGAGCCCAGCGTCCTCCTATGCCGCCATCTTCCTGGAAGCCCCTAAAATAATTTTTTTTTTTAAAAAAGCCAGTGTTGCATAGGATACTCATTCTCTTTTTCAGTTAACATTGTTTTATAAGATATCCTCAGTCTCATCTCATATTGAATCTGCTTTTTTAGAGCTAGTACCAGTTGCTCTTCATTCACTTAATGTTAAAGTTGAGTGGCAAAGTATTTCCAATTCTCAGGATAGGTATTAGGTTTCAGGTCTCTGGCTTATGTCTAGTCCAACTAATGTCGAGACAGCTTACATTAATTGATCATGTAAGGATGGTCAATAAATACCTCAGCAGTTACAGCCCACACGTTCAATGCAATGTTATTTCAATCATGCATTAATTATCCACTAGAGTCTAGACCTTTTTGGAGGATCAGTTAAGCTTGTAATAAAGATTAGAACATATACACATAGTAAAGATGTAGGTCAAGATATATACATATATACATGTCAAGATATCATCACAGGTCCACTGGTGGTGACAGGGTTGGTGGGGGGGAAGGGTGTCAGCTCTGGTTGTCATCACCCAGGGCCCCAAGCATAAAAGGTCCTATCCCTGTGTTCTAAGCCAAAAAGAAAGGAGAGCAGCAAGTCACATAAAAGCTCTAAAATTTTACCCAGAAATGGCATTACTGCTCACATTGTATTGGTCAAAGCAAGACACACAGTCCTACCAAGCTTCAAAGTACAAGAAAAACAATCCTACCATATACCCAAAAGAAGGAAAGAACTAGAAAAATTTGGTTACCAGCAATAATAACCAATATAATATTCCCAACATCACACCAAATATCCTGTTCATTCTTCTTCCACAGGCAAAATATACTCATCACCTCCCAGTGGAGTCAATTCAAGTTATGCCATCAAGCTCAAAGTTCAGGATCTCTGAGTAATATACAAAAATCTCTGCATCAGTGATTAATATAATATGTCCAGTGACCAGGACATAGTTTTTCTCGATCCAGAGTCCTATGAACTAAAAATGCAAGTTATCATTCCCACAATGTGAAGTATACAACAGTGAAGTAGAATAGGATAATCAAAATAAATACATTCACAAAGTGGAAAAAAAAAAACTGGGAGACACTGTAGAAAACATTGGTCCTTAGCAATTTTGAAATATGCAGGGCAGAATTGTGAGGACCCCTTAAATGAGGTGAGAAATGATTTTTTTTTAATTTTTTTAATGTTTATTTATTTTTGAGAGACAGAGAAAGAGAACTAGCAGGGGAGGAACAGAAAGAGAGAGACACAGAATCTGAAGCAGGTTCCAGGCTCTGAGCTGTCAGCACAGGCCCCGATGCAGGGCTCAAACCCAGGAACCACGAGATCATGACTTGAGCCGAAGTCAGTTGCTTAACCGATTGAGCCACCCAGGTGCCTGGAGAAATGTTTTTTGATTAAGCATTTATTTCGGTTACTGAAAGTAACACCCTTCTCATTTTTCTTCAGGGTCCCTGGACCATCCTCTGGGATATTCCTCTCCCCCTTTAGTTTCTTTGGCCACATAAAAAGTGGACTTCAAGATATAGACCTTTCATGAAGTTTGAAAGAGTTTTCTCCTGCCAATAGATGAGATATGTAAAGCCTCAATTAGTCATAAACTTTATGTACTCCAGGATAATGGTTTATCAGTACCACTTTCTTACGAACACAACAAATGTTTTATCTGTTTGATTCTAGTCATTTTGATGTACCAATAGCCACAGCCATAATTCATTTCTAGACACACTTCTTTAATTTGCTATTTGTTTCATTCGTTTTGCTTTCTTCCCACTATGCCACACCCACCTTCAATACAATTATGTATTCTATGAACCTATCAAGAGGTTAACCACTTTAATCTTTTGCTAAGAATGTTTTGCTCAATTTAGAGTATTTACTAAATGCTTCCTTAAACCATTCATAAGTTTTAGCAGTGAATATCATCAGCAGACATTAAAGTTTAATCCTTAATATATAACTGAATTTTAATAGTCTTGTCATTTTTTAATTTAGTAATTGGGATTGTGAGGCAGTCTCTTTGTCCAGTCCTACAAATTTCTGAATTTATAGTCTCATTCCATTCCCTTTAATCCCTTCTTATAAGCAGACCAATTCCTTTCTGATTGTTTCTGTCTTGTAATCCCTTGTCAAATGCAATCAAAAGAAGCTCACTTATGTTTATAATGCTTTCCTTAAAACCTCTTCCCTAAGAATAACAAATTCATTTGGCTCATGATTTTCCTTCTAAGTCATTTCATACAACATTTTCCCCAAGAGTTTTACCATAGCAGTATGTTTTTATTTCTATCCTCCTAATCTCCAATAACCATTTTTTGAATGTCCATTTATTTTTGAGAGAGAGAGAGAGAGAGAGAGAGAGTAGGGGAGGAGGAGAGAGGGGGTGGGGATAGAGGATCTGATGTGGGTTCTATGCTGACAGCAGGGAGTCCAATGTGGGGCCTAAACTCATGAGCCATGAGATCATGACCTGAGCCAAAACTGGACCTTCAACTGACTGACCACCCAGGCACCCCTCCATTAACCATTTTTTTGAAGATTATCTTCAAATTCCCAAGACAACATCACATATTTTAAACTTATGTACTATGACAGCCCCTACTTCTGGTACCAATTTTCTATAATATAGACTTGATTACACTGTAGTAATAAATTTAGTAAGGATCAGGTTTTTCAGGGTTGATGGTGATGTGGGAGGACCCTAAGTCACTTCATCCCACAGATACAACTAGATAACAGCCACATTGGTATAAATAACCTAGAAATCAACCTGAAAGGTGGAAGAACAAACTCTCCACAGCTAAATGTAGATAAGAGGCCACATTAAGGAGGGTAGGAAAAGCAGAGATGCAGTCAGGAGCTAAATGGACCCACAAAACTGTCCACAGAAGGGAGAGACACTGCAGGTGCAGAGAGAGAAAAGAACACTCTCAAACCAGTGAGCCTACGTGAGGAAGACAAAACACCATAACATTTGGTTTTGAAAACCAGAAGGATCAAATTTCATGAATCCTTACAATCACTGGGGCTTAAAACATAGAATTTTAAAAGTCAGCAGGCTCCTGGAAGGATGAGAGGAAAGTGAGTCCCCACTCTTGAAGAGACAGCAAAACAAACAGCCGCATGGAGATACAACATAGAAGCAGCAATTTGAAAAATGCCTAGAGTATACAGGAGTGAGATATGTTTACCAATCTAAGAGTGCATGTTGGAGGATCAGGGATCATCGGGAGACTTCTCTAGGAACAAAGGAGCTGGCAAATGCATTTCCCTCCCCCATCCCCAGCCTAGATGGTCACCTGCTGTCAATACTTGTTCCCCTGCTTTCTCCTGTAGACACACCCCCTCTAGGCAGGCCCCAGTTCCAGGTCCTCTCCCACAGCAGACTTGTGCAAACTTTGCTTACAATGCCATCCTGCCCTCACATGCTTCTGCTGATCTATCCCCTCTGACCTGGCTTGCCTTGGTTCCCTGGCAGCTGGAGGTTGCCTCCAGCCAGCATGAAATTTGCTGGCAACACATGTCTCCACCCTTGCATTTTCCTGCAGTTTGGCGCTACTGCATCTCTGGAAAATGCCTGGTCTGACATTTGTGGGGAAAAAAAAACACAAATACATGGAGGTTAAATGACATGCTACTAAACTATGAATGGGTCAACTAAGATATCAAAGAGGAAACCAAAAAATACATGGAGACAAATGAAAATGAAAACACAATGGTCCAAAATACTTGGGATACAGCAAAAGCTGTTCTAAGAGGGAAGTTTATAGCTATACAAGCCTACTTCAAGAAGCAAGAAAAGTCTCAAATAAACAACCTAAACATTACAGCTAGAGACGCTGGGAAAAGAAAAACAAAACCCCAAACCAGTAAAAGGAAGGAAATAAGGAAGAGTAGAAATAAATGAAATAGAAATTAAAAAAAAAAAAAAAAGGAACACATCAGTGAAACCAAGAGCTGGCACTTCGAAAAGATCAACAAAAATGATAAATCTTTAGCCAGACTCATGCAAAATATTTTGTAAAAGCGTGCGAGAGAGAATTCAAATAAACAAAGTCAAAAATGAAAGAGGAGAAATAAAAACTAGGAGCACAGAAATATAACAGAATTATAAAAGAATATTATGAAAAATCATCTGCCAACAAATTAAACCTAGAAGAAATGGATACATTCTTAGAAATTTATAATCTCCCAAAACTAAATCAGGAAGAAATTGGAAATTTGCACAAAGAGAATACTGGCAATGAAACTGAATCAGTAATCAAAAAACTCTCAACAAACAAAAGTTGAGGAACAGACGGCTTCACAAATTAATTCTACCAAATATTTAAAGAAAAGTTAATACCTATACTTCTCAAACTATTCCAAAAGATAGAAGAGGAAGTAAAACTTCCAAATTCATTCTATGAGGCCAACATTATTACCCTGATAACAAAACCATATTAAGACACTGCAAAAGAGAGAGAGAGAGAGAGAGAGACAGAGAGAGAGAACTGCAGGCCAAAATCTCTGATGAGTATAGATACAAAAATCCTCAATAAAATATTACCAAACTGAATCCAACAATACATTAAACAAGTTATTTATGACAACCAAATGGAATTTATTCCTGGGATGCAAGAGTGGTTCAATATTCACAAATTAATGAATGAGATAGATCACCTCAATAAGAGAAAAGATAAAAATCATCTGATAATTTCAATAGATGCAGAAAAAGCATTTGACAAAGTACCAAGTGCAACATTCATTCATGATAAAAACCCTCAACAAAGTAGGTTTAAAGGGAACATACCTCTGGCACAAAAACAGACACATAGACCAATGGAATAGAATAGAAACCCC